>NC_041335.1:32908668-33096705 GCF_004354835.1 Perca flavescens
CTCCTGGGCACTGCCAAGGTTCTCTTGAGCAAGGCAACCGAACCCCCAACTGCTCGGGGGGCCTTTCCATGGGCAGCTCCCTCACTCTGATGTCTCTCCACTGAGCATGTGTGTGTTATTCAGGCCTGTGTGTAATGTGTGTAATGACAACAGAGTGAAAACATTGTAATTTCCCCCTGCGGGATTAATAAAGTATACATTATTATTATTAAATAGTAGGATTCTTTTTTAATCTCCCTTTTTTTCATTTTTAGACGTCATTCCTTAAATTAAACATTTCCGTTGTACTTTGTTTCACAAAACTTTAAAATGCTTCATGTTATTACAGTTTTACACCTTTTTTTTTATTTGTTGGACTCAAAAATCGAGCTGGGTATCAAAGCCCTTCACTTTTTTGGTACTCGGCTGAATATGACTGAAGCACTGTATGAAAACTGTCAACACCCAAATGTTTGCACTGACTTTGATCTGCTAGTTCCAGACTTCAATCAAAAATGTGCCAATTTTAGAACTGTATTCTATTTGCACAAAGTGTATCGCCTCTTGTGTTTAAAACTTTACTTTCTTTTGTTAAATGAAACACATTTGTAAAAAGATACTTTCTTTGGTACCGAAACTCACTTTTTTCAGTCTAAGATTTTGACATAACAAGGGGTCTCTGCTGTGATCCAATCATGAGGCGTTCAGTGGCACTCGGTCAACAGACGACCTGTGTGTTTTTCTCCCCAACTTGGGTGGTGGACTGTGTTTGGACTCGGCACACACACACACACATACACACACATACACACACACACCTCCCCGAGTTTTTTAATCCACTGTTGTGAGGCAGAGCCGCTCTGCTCCTCGGGCAACACGCTGACAGCGGATTACAGCAGCAAATTAGTCTAAGGAGACCCGACGCGTCCGAGCCCAGGCGATGCTGTGGTGTGAAAATCAAACAGACCCCTGTCTCAAAAACCTAAGGAGGCCAAAGTCAAACTGGGGGTAGGGGGGGGGGTTCGGTTTACTCTGCTGTGACAGCCTGTCAGAGTCCTGTCTATGTCACAGCTTTCACAGGCTGAGATTATAGACTTAGAACCCATCTAACATCTAGAGCAAGTTCCACTCAACACTGAGATTCACTGTAAAAATGTAAACCTCATTCTGAAAAAGAAATGAAAGAAGTACATTTCAGTGTGACATATGATTGAAGTTTTCTAACTTTTTGAAGATGTTTATATATCTATATATATATATATATATATATATATATATATATATATATATATATACAGTACAGGCCAAAAGTTTGGACACACCTTCTCATTCAATGTGTTTCTTTATTTTCATGACTATTTACATTGTAGATTCTCACTGAAGGCATCAAAACTATGAATGAACACATATGGAATTATGTACTTAACAAAAAAGTGCGAAATAACTGAAAACATGTCTTATATTTTAGATTCCTCAAAGTAGCCACCCTTTGCTTTTTTTGATAACTCTGCAAACCCTTGGTGTTCTCTCAATGAGCTTCATGAGGTAGTCACCTGAAATGGTTTTCACTTCACAGGTGTGCTTTGTCAGGGTTAATTAGTGGAATTTTTTCCATTATTAATAAAAAAGCAAAGGGTGGCTACTTTGAAGAATTTAAAATATAAGACATGTTTTCAGTTATTTCACACTTTTTTGTTAAGTACATAATTCCATATGTGTTAATTCATAGTTTTGATGCCTTCAGTGAGAATCTACAATGTAAATAGTCGTGAAAATAAAAAGGAAACGCATTGAATGAGAAGGTGTGCCCAAACTTTTGGCCTGTATATATATATATATATATATAGGTTTTTTGCATCCATCTATCCAATTTTCTGGAATGAAACTAAATTAATCTTAAAACAGACAAAGCATTGAATAAGATAAATAAATGAAGAAAAAAAAATAAATGTATCTTGTTTCATGCACCTTTTGATTTCTGATGAATAATGTCAGGATGAGAGCAAACAAACTAAACATGGATCCTGATAGACCACAAGAAGAATACATTATTATTATTATTATTACATACATTCCTCCCCCCTTTTAAAAAATGCTAGAAGAAAATGCCCAATCATTTGTTTCTTTACAAACATTTAACCTGCTTAACTTGAACTGTTGCTCTAATAAATACAATTTTAATAACAATAATAATAATAATAATAATAATAATAATAATAAAAATAATAAAAATAATAATAATAATAATAAATGGTTAAAAAAAAAACTGCATGCGCATGAGATAAATAAAAAATAAAAAAATCAGGAAAGATGAACAGAAGAAGAAAGGAAAAGAAGATCTGATGCTCCCAATGATCATTCATTCTTTATTATTCACCAACAGTATAGAATCAGTACAAACGGATCCCGTCTTTATTGGCTTGTAATGGCATCCTTTATCAAAGGATAAAAGGGCTTGGAAAAGGTCACGGTTTGTTAAACAAAATTAAAATGATACATTCCTGAAGAATTATGCTAATTATAATCCCCAAAACGCCAACAAAAGGCGGCAACAAAAGCTCACCAGTGGAGTGACAATAAACCTTCCCTGCGCCGTTTTCAGAAGGGGAAAGTGCAAATAAAGAGAGAAGCTGGGTCTGCCTGGGAAATATTAGTTTCACTCCAACAACTTAAGAAAAATGTCCCAGCTTGTAAAATACTTAATTATCACTCTGTATTTTGGGGTTGGCCTCCTTCTTCTGCAGGCTTTTGATGAAACTAAATCTGCAGAAAGTGAGTGTGTGGGGGCATTTTTCTGCTTCAGTTCATTAGTTAAAAGGAGACGAAATAACTGCTTCTTTTTTTTTAAAGAGAGTTGTACTTCATAAAAACAAACCAAAAAGTAATTGGAGTCAAATGATAGTGGCAGGATAAGACTGTGGCCCTCCAAAAGGCCCTGAGACAGAAATCCCACAACACATATAGGCTATACAGACTAATAAATTAAAGGAAATTATGATTTAAAATAATGAATCGAATGAGCCACATGCAGAGAGAAAAAAAAACAGAAAAAAAACACATTGTATCCGGGTAAAAGAGGATCAGAAGTGCAGGAGCGTCCAGCAACAGATGTCCATGCACAATTCTCGGGTTTGGATTTGAAATTTCACAAGAATTGCGTTTGGACAATCAGCAGCTAGAGCTCAGAAACACAAATCAAATCGCCTTCAAAACAGACATCGCGAGAAGAAAAATAATAAGGCTCACAGATTAAGATTATAGGTTTTTTTTTTTTTCTTTTCTTCTAAAGGCCTTCTAAAGGATTGGTGTGTTAACAAGTGAGTCTTCTTCTCCATCACGACTCCCATTCAATGTGAAGACAGCCTGCACACTCAAACACTGACTACACATCGGAGGCCACATCGGCCATAGCCCTACCATCCAATCACAGCCGCTAATTAGCCGCTCTCCAATACATCGGAAATAATCCCAATAAACAGCAGCCGAGGAAAAAAAAAGAAAAGAAAAAAAGAAGCAATATCAGCTTCCATTCATAAACACCGCACAGACAGACAATAACTTTGAGTGTATGTGCAGAAGGGGGGGAAGAAAACGGAAAGAGCAATCCCGGGAATCAAAGCAGTTTTGGACCAAAACTCCTCTCCGCCATATCTGCACCTGTTAAGACGCATCTCTCTCTCTCTCTCTCTCTCTCCTCCATCCTTCTTTCCTTCCCCTTGTAGTCTCCCCCTCCCTCTCCCCCAGAGAAAACCTTCAAAAAAAAAAAAAAAAGATGCAACTATAGCCTACCATCTATAGGCTACCGCTCTTTTCAGCTGCACGAATCTGGAAAAGAGAGGGGGAAAAAAAGAAAAGAAAAATGACGGGAGATGTGCTGCAGGTTGCATGATGTGCACCTGCTCCTCCGCGTGTAGTTCCAGGAGATAATTAGGAAGCAGTTGAGGCTACTCCAGCGGCAGGCAGGGGGAAAGGAGGCTGATGATGGAAGGAGGGGATCGGGCTGGGGAGGCTGGATGCTCTCCCCCCCCCCCCCCACCCCCAACCCACCCACCCCCGGAGGCTCGCAGGGAGGACGCGGGGTGCGAGCGGACGGCACACCGCCGCCACAAGCAGCGCTGGCCGCCACCGCCGGTTTGCTTCCGTCGCTCCTGGTCTCCTCCTGCTCTTCCTCCGCTTCCTCCTCCTCCTCCTCCCTTACTGGCCGATTTGGGGGGCTTTTTCTGGGGCTCCTCCAACAATAAGCCCCGGTGCGTCCGTGTCACCGAGAGAGAGCTCGGGAGTGGGGCCGGTCCGCTCTTGGTACTGAGATTTGAATAAACACACACATTCACACACACCGCGGGGGTGATGATAAATTCCCCTTTGTGCCCGGAGGAGGAGGAGAAGAAGAAGAAGTAATGAATCTGCACTGAGAGAGAGAGAGAGAGAGAGAGAGAGAGAGAGAGAGCAGCTGCGACTGAACAACCATCAAACCTCTTAAAGAAACAACGGTCTTATTTTTCCTCTCTCTCTCTCTCTCTCTCTCTCTCTCTCTCTCTCTCTGTCTCTCTCTAGCTTTTATATCATTTACAATTACAATCAAAACACTGTTAACCCTTCTGCATAAACACTGTATTCTGTCACACACGCACGCACACACGCACACACACACACACACACACACTGAGTGTAACAGATGACGTTTCCTTCTTGCTGTGAGAGACAGTTGGAGCTTACAGAGGTTTCCCCTCACTGATGATGTGATGGTGGACAAAAGGATAACAACAATAAACAAAAAGGATCATGTAAATTTCACCTTAAACCAAACGGGAAAAAAAATAATTCTTTATTTGTGCATCCCAAACAGCCACTGTTTACAACCAAATTAGTTTTGATTTTGAGGAGAAATAAATTGAAATGGAGCCCTACATTTTTCGTTCATTTAGGCTACTTGAAGTATTTTTCTTGAAGTTGTTTCAGTCTTTGAAGACATATTTCGTTTTAACATAGCATCTAAAATGTAAATATTAGAAATGTTTGAATTGAAATGTGAAAATTGAAATCTGAAACTATGAACAAAAGCCCTTAGAACATCTGAACCTAGAGGTGAAATTATTTTGTAAATTTAATTCAATTAAATAAAAATTAAAAACTATTTATATTTATATTGTTTATATGGAGCAAGTTTCAAGTTACATTTACACCTATATTGAAATGTTAAAATATGGAAAAGTGTAATTTTTTTCTGATGAGATCATGGGTCATGAAGGTGAATTAATATCCTTAAAGTACCTTTTTTCTTCAATGATTTATATAATTATTATACCTTTGAAATATTCATAACCTAAACATTTGGTGAACTTTTGTAGTTAAAAAAAAAGAGCGGACGGATCGAAATCGAGTCCTACAAAACACAACCAAATTAAACATAGGACAATATTTTTTTCTGTAATTAAAATTAAGCGATCAGCTTCTGCAGGTAATGCTTAATATATCCTGTGTTACACATTTTTAAAAAAGACAGCAATATTAAACAAAACAATGTTAAAATCTAAATTTGGTTTAGAGCAGAACAAAAAATAACAAAATGATAGTGTAAATCAAACAAACAGTTGTTCCAGTGTTTGTGGATTTTCTGTGTTTTTCTAATTTGAAACATTAGGATTATGAGAAGCAGCTGTGATTGCCTGTCCCCCCCCCACACACACACACACACACACACACAGCTGATGATTGGCCACAAGATCTAATGATGTGCTTGTTAAAGGTGGATGCCAAACAGGTGCAGGAGAAGGAGGAAAAAGGACAAAGAAAGAGGATCCCTGATGTGACCTGCTGGAGGAGAGTTGTGTTTTTGAGTTTTTAAGTAATTTTTTTTATTGCTGTGCAGAAGTATCCCGTTTGATTTTTAAATAAATTATTGAAGAAACCATCCCGTGGAGCAGTTGAAACACCTTGTTTTGCTGGTAAACAAAGGACCTCAAACAACCGTGTGACACAGTCTTTAGCTCTTTGGCTTATGGAGACAATTTATGGAAAATATTGTGAGGGAAGAAAGGAAAAAAAGAAGCATGTGTACATATAGACCGTAAAGTCACCTGACTCCAATTACATGTAGTTAACACCTGTGTAACTCCTCCCCTCCGATTAAAGAGAAGATGTGTCCCCAGTCTCAGGAACTGTAGTATTATCGGTGTCCATGTTGAAAACATTAGTCCTTAGTTGGTGTTTGGCTGTTATACTTTTCCATCAAATAAACACTTTATAATCTCTGATGTTGGACAAAGCTTTAGGGCTTTGCAGACTGTAAACAAACCAAGCCACAGCTTCTGACAATGTGATGACAATTCTCTTTCCGGAGAAGAATGATCAAAAGCGAATGAGTTGACCATAATTAGCTTACTCCATTTTCATCCATACATCTGTACGCTTTCTAATTCAGTCAGTGTTGCAACTTCACACGTGCAACACATTTCCAACATTTCCATTGGTGTGCCACAATTTTTTTGTAACTTTCGTGCCACTGCTGGTCAGTCCACCAGTCCAAAAAAAACACCTCAAAGGAGAATGAAAAAGATTCAATCAAATGTTGGCGTTTCCATTTGGCTTTTCTGAGGCGAGACTTTGAAATGTTCGTAAAAATGCATGAATAGAAACACGGCTGAAACAGCTTTCATAAGGCCAATTACAGAGCTAACCACCATGAAGGGATACCTTTTACTTTGGGTTTCAATTGTGAGTGTTAACTGTCCCATGATGGTCTGAAATGCTTGTCATTTTGGGCATGAAACAATGAACTCTTGACATTTTTGTATCTGTATTGGCTTCTAAAACCTCCACAGTGGATCCCAGAGTGATATATTATCCCAGCATGTGCATCTTTACTGTTGCACTCCTTATAAGTTGCTCTGTACAAAACCATCAGCTTAAAGCCAAATGTAAACAGTAAGACAAGGGGTTAAAGGATAAATTACCCAGCAGGCTTTGCGATGGCGGACCCTTCCTCATCCTCTCATCAGACATGTGAGTGGATCCCCTCCGCCCTGCTCTGCTCTGTACGGTGAGTTAACATTTCCGTTGCTGGGAACATTTTTGCACGTTGGATGCTCATTTGCCTCTTAAAGGGCCCCGCTGCTGCCTTTTCATGGCCCTGTAAGAATAATTTAGTGCGGGAGGCCCGAGATCACTGGAGATTATGGCTATGAAAGGGGAAAAGGACGCGTTATTAATGCTTGCTCAGCAGAAAGAGACGAATGAGAAAAAGGATCCCCAACGGGCCTGGATTCACTGTGCCATGGGAAACCACGACGGCTTCAGTCTGTTCAATAAATACGCCTCATGAAAAAAGTGTAGTGTAGTGATACTGAAAGACACGTAAGGTCCCTACTGGAACATTATAGGAATACACCAAGAGATAAAATGCATTAAAAAGGTCAATACAAACGGGTGTTCAATCCCTGCAGATATATTATAGAAATATCATGAGGGTTACCTTTAGACTAATGGTGATACAAATAACATGAAGCACAGTGAGGTCACTGCTCTGGGCCATAGAGACACTATGAGTCAATATAGGAGATATTATACATACTAGAGCTGCACAACATAAGGGAAAATATGCGATAATGTTGTTGAATAAGCAATAAATAAACATATATTATAGTGTACTCCATTCTGCATGTCTGCTGCTTTCAGCATTCTGTTAAAATGCAACAAACTGCTTGTTGACTATGAAAAACAGATGAAAGGAAATCATTTCCAACATTCTTTTATTGATCAAATTGAACATTGAATTGAATATTAAAAAGGCACCACTAAAAAACGAATTACAGTGACATTTTAAAGTGTACTTTTCTACTGATATTTTCTTTCAACTAACACAAACGATCTCTGTGTTTTTCGCGATATGTCGTAGCCTTTTGCGATGTGTGTATTGCGCCAGTTGATGTCGCGATGATGATAAAATACAATATACGATATATATATATATAATGTGAGCATATATAACAGCATATATTATATGATATGATATGAAATATATACATGTATGTAAATATTTTAAACATAATGTTAGACATCTGGCGCGGATGTCAGGCTTTGTCCCTCACCTCCCGCTCTGTGTGTTGCCGCCGCCTCAAAATCCCTTCGCTACAGGAAACGACAAACAAACAACAAACTTGGAGCTAGCATGCTACACTAGCTTGTGCAACAAGGCAGGCCTGCTTGGGTGTTTCGGTAAGTGATTGTAAAGAGTCACAAAAAATATGTTTACGGCATTAACTATCTAACTGGGAGGTTTTGGGACCGATTGGTCGGATTGCTGTGGACGAAGTACACACGCCGATACACTGGTAAGAGCAAATGAGATTTAACCATGTATCCAGCTCATTTAAAAAGATCACTGTATTGTGTGAACAGTTAACTTCATTTAATATTGTATGTGATGTTTTCTTTTGCGGGGTGCAAATGCTCCTGAGACCATTTCTCAGAGATTTTTTCCCCTCCTATCCTGGAATGTATGTGTGGTGAAGCCAGACCTTACTCCACAGCGCTGTGGAGATAGAGCTGGCAATGTGACACTAATACTACTCTGACTACAAACGGAAACCAGAATGCTTCTGATACCAAAATCTTTTCCCATTGCCTAGAGACTTTGCATTCAAACGCAGATATCAGTTTGAAGAGATTAGAATTAGATTTCAGATATCATCGTGTCAACGTTGTCCTTGTCAGATTTGTTCCATAGGAGCTGCTGGAAATCTGAATTAGAAAATACAACAAAGAACCCCAGAATGTAGACTTTGATATCTGCCAACAACCATCAGTTGACACAGGGTGTGGTGATACTTTTGTTCTGCCAGACATTGTGAGTGTGAGTGAGGTCCTGGTCACTTTTCGTGGGGCTCCTACTGGTGCCTGGACCTCAGTTTGGGGACCACTAGTCCGGCATTGCAAGACCTTCCTCCACAGCGCTGCAGAGGAAGGTGTGGCGAGTCCACACAGCATTCCGGGATGCGATATTACGAATCCCAATATAGCCACGCCAAGACCCGCCCTTCAATAGCATTTATTGGCCAGGCGTCCATGCTTACGCAAGGTAACGTAACCCCATTTGTTCAGGTCCTATCCCCTGGCCAATCGGCTATCCTAACCTTAACCACTATATGTTGTTTTGTTGAAAACAGAAACAGACACTGACTCACAGAGTTGTGCCGTCAAACCAAAAAACAAACAAGTTTGTGGGAATTGTGTGCCAATAAATGCTAACATTAGTCAAGTTAGCGTTGAACACAATAAACGTACAGCTGAGGCTAGTGCAAATGTTTGGCGCTAAATGAAAGTTTCAGGGGATCAACGTTTTTACACTTCTTCCTCTCAGGATCATGAATGTTTGAACCAAATTTCATGGTATTCCATCCAAGTTGTTGAGGAATTTCAGTCTGGATCAAAGTCATCGCCAACGCTGGAGCCTGGCCAACATATAGTGTCCCCAGTATCAGTGGAGCCAGTGGGCTCGCTTTGTGTTAATGCAGCGTTAGCACATCTGTGGGAAGACCCCCCAGCAGGCCACCGGTAGCCCAGCTACGCCTGGCCGTAGAGCATGGTGGAAGGTTGGGGGTCCCATTCCTGAATAAATTTAGGTTCTCCTCTAAAGACCCAGGTGTCCGGCCCCAATGCTGACCTCTGACCCCTGCAGAAGAAAAGTTATTGAAGCTGCTGGTAAAGCCTCCTAAAGCTGACCAGTGAGGAGGGGCTGGGAAAGTGGCCTGATGGAGGCAAAGGCTGGCTCAACGGGGTCACAGCAGAGAAAGACGGGTGGGTTTAAGGAGGGTGGGGGGATTTCCGTGTGTGTGTTATAGCCCACCCCCCCATCCTCCGTCCACAAGTGTGTCCCTGCAGCTATTGTGACTCTGAGCTACAGCAGGACAGAAGGCCTCAAACAAACCGGGTCTAAACAATGTTTGGCCCCTTTTGTTTCTCGCCTGCCTTTCTTCTTCAGCCCTCCATCGCAATCTACTGGCCTCCTTTGTATTGATTTCCCTCATTCAGCAGCTCGTCAGCCTCTTTCCGCTATTTTATATGCTCTTTTCTGGCTTTTTTTGTCCGCAACCTCCCCCGCCGAACCCCTCCCTCAACCGGCATTCTCTGCAGTGTGAGAACGCAGTGCGCCTCTTGACTGGATGTGACTCATTAAAGGCAACTAATTGATGAAGAGTGTAATTAGTGTGACAATCGGAAAAGGGGGGAAATCAATATGTTTTAAGCCAAACCGTACGTTCGGCTGACAGCAGCGCGAGGAGGCTCGCTGTCACTTTTACGTACAAAAGAGGAGAAATTGAGCTTTACGAAAAGAGCTTTTATGTTTTCTTCCAGTTCAATTCTTGACTCTCGACCTGTTAGAACTGCATCACTTGGGAGTCTATTAGCTTAAAATGCCCCCACAAAATATACGCAGATGAGGCCTGAAGCTGTTGCTTTTATACTTTATGTTCCAAATAAGACACTCCGGAGCAGCGTCTCATGACACGCAGTGGTTTCCAACCTTTTTGGTCTGAGGAACCCCTACAGTCCTGTCAGATGAACACACGTACCGCTTCATCGATTCCCAACGTATGTTCTAAATGTTATTCCTCATCCAATATATAAAAGTGGATATTGTAATTTTTTTCATACTTTTTGGGGTTTGGTTGGTTTGGTCATCGTACTACTATTACTACTATTACTACTATTTCTTGGAGTGAAGAAGAATTTTTCAAGCATTTATCCATTACTTTTAGCTATTGCAACTGATTAGTCAGTGCTTTTGGCTAACCATTTCAGTTGCTTGGTTAAGCTTTTGTGCTCGCTTGCTAACTAGTTTTCAATTAAGTTTTTTTCAAATCAGTTGAGCTGCTCCAGTCTTTCCACATACCCCCTGGCAACAGCAGAAGTACCCCTTAGTGTACAAGTTATCCACCAAGGATGCACAGTCCTCTCAATTTATTATTTTAAATCAGAATAAATGTATAGAAATCTTTTTTTCTGAGTTTGTGTGAGCTTTAAATGACACATGGGATAAATGTACCATTCATGTCCAGTATTTCCTCAGAAAATCACAAAATGTTTAAAAAAAATTACACATCTTGCATGTTAGAGATCCTTAATCGATTCTTGGCTCAAAAACATAACTTGTTGTTCTGCCTCTGTCCGATTGTTACACCACCTTTTGACTGAAATCTGTTGACAGGTTTTTGAGGTATTATTCAAACCCAAAAATCAGACAAACACAACCTCTTCTGTGGCAATAAGCAATACACATAATGAGTTACAGCTCTGCTTTAAGACGAGATCGTAGCATCTATTTATTTTGATCATTTGGACTATTTTTGTGGTCCTCTTGTAGGATAACCAAGAAGAAGGAGTCAATCGTTTTCAGTGGTGATCCTACTCTGTAGAAATATGTGTGTCCTTTAACTCACAGCAGAGAATAAATACATAAATAAAGATGCTCGCTCTGTAAATGTTCATGTTCATGTTTTTGAGGCACTTTGAGCTTCAGCATTGAGTAGCAGCAGAGATCTCAGCTGGGGAGGATGAGCGCTCCGTCTCCTTCCTCTTCTGTGCTGCTTGTCTGCCCCCTGCTGGCGAGGAGGGGGGCTGGGACTCCTGTTGGGAATCTTCCTGGGAGAGCTGGGAGAGGAGGAGGTCCACGCTCTGGACCAGAACAGACTCCAGAACCTTCTTCTCCTCTGAGGAGAACCGGCCCAGAACGTGACGCTCCACCGGCGTTTTCCCCGTCGGCCGGCCGATGCCGACCCGAAGTCTGGGCATCACCTGCGAGAGAGACGAGAGGACGTGAGACAGTCCTGCTGGTTCACACACTGCACTTGAGTTTATACATTTTAAAAAAGACAAAAAGTTTTCTTTCTCTATTTTTTTGTTAAGATTAATTTTTGGGGAATTTTGAGGCCTTTGTTTTGACATGACAGCTTACACATGAAAGGGGAGAGAGGGGGAATGACATGCAGCAAAGGAACTGAACCCACGGCTGCAGCAACGAGGACTGAGCCTCTATATGGGCGCACGCTCTACCAGGTGAGCTACCCAGGCGCCCTTCTTTGTCTTATGTCTTTTTTTCATTTTTTTTCAGTGGCAAACGTTTCGGCATCAAGCACACGTAAAGTTTCTTCAAAAAGTTTGGTCCAATTTGTATTGTTCACGTTTGTTCATGCAGTGCATTTGTGATTGGCACCTCCACTTGTTCTGCATGCACATGCACACACACACACACACACACACACACACACACACACACACACACACACACACACACACACATATATATATATATATATATATATATATATATATATATATATATATATATATATATATATATATATATATATATATATATATATATACACACACACATACTTTTTCTAGTTGTAGTCTGCTATGAATATGTGTTTTATTTTACAATGCATGTATACATTAATTTTGCTATGTATACTTTACTACATCTTTGGCAAAAAGTTCCTTTTGGATGAATAAAGTTCTTGAAAGATGTTTTCTAATCAATAACCACTATTGGAAGAAGTGTCTCTGTAATTGTTGGGGTTTTGGAATTTATAGAGTGTGGTCTAGACCTACTCTGTGTTTTGAGATAACTTTTGTTATGATTTGATACTATAAATAAAATTGAATTGAATTGTCTGTGTTTCTCTTATAAAACAATTCAAACCTGTATTATTGTGAACATTTACTTACATCAGTCTGAAGACAGTCCACACAGGAGCGGACTCCATTATGACCTCTGTGAACGAGAGGAATTTCAGGTGAAGTTCAATTTGTATTCTTACTGTAATTTTCAACACAGGTGGAATTGTTTTCCCGTACATCGACTCTTTTCCACTAAATATTACATTAAGTATCCCCAAAACTTTCTTATATTTGTAATCCCAATGTTTGTTTTTGCACAACTGAATCTTGTCACTTCACATAATAAGAAAACAATACATTTAGGTAATTATTTCTTAGAGGGAAGGAGATCCACCAGCGTTCAGGTCCAGACCTTCAAACTGCAGCATGGAGAAGTATATAAAGATTATTTTTGGGCATTTGTAGGCCTTTATTGACAGGACAGCTGAAGAAATGAAAGGGGAGGGAGAGGGGGGAATAACATGCAGCAAAGGGCCGCAGGTCGGAGACGAACTCGGGCCCGCTGCGTCGAGGAGTAAACTTCTATATATGGGCGCCCACTCTACCAACGGAGCTATCCTGGCGCCCAGCATGGAGAAGTATTAAGTCAACGTGATGAATGAAACCCACCTGGCACTTCCTCCGTGTTTGATGACGATTTTCCCCAGAGGTTTGTCCAGTTCATCGTGGACCAGCAGGATGTCTTCAGGCCTGATGCCGTATTTACCAGCTAGAGAGGACACACAGACACGTTCAGCGATAATAAATATCCAAATATTAACTGTCTTTTTTCATTTGTTTATTTTGACAAACAACCAAATAGATCTCAGTTTTTAGAGTCTAAAATAAAGTTTTCTTCCAAAGTTGAGGAAAAGTTTCTCAAATAGACAAACACGAAACAGTCAAATAAAAGAAATTAAATTGACAGAGAAAAGCAGCTACCGCAGACAATATTGGCCATTTCTGCTTGATTGCTTGGTTTCTTCACCTTTTCCAAAGTCAAATTCAAGCACGTTTTAAAGATTGTCAAGCTTTTCCAGCACGTAACAACTATAGTAAATTAAATATTTATATAAAATACATACTGTACACTCAGTGGTCACTTTATTAGGTACACCTGTAAATTAAATGTAAACGCTATTACTGATTTCTTATTTAACACATTTTCAGGAAAGTCCTAATTCATTAGAAATCCCCCAGCCCCCCACACTGATGCTGCATGTTGTAGATTTAATGAATTATTTATCCCACAGAGGCCATTTATTAAATGACAAAGAAAAGAGACGGACGGAGAGAGGAATCGGATTTGCTTATAGAGCACTTTGAACAAAACCAATTAGTGGCAGAGCTGCAGAGGGCATACAACAAAGATAACGATGAGAGTCTGTTCCTGAGCTCACTTTCGTTCATAAATACTCACAATGAAAATAAAATAAACACACAAACATCACTCCATATTGCATAACACGACAGACAGACAGACAGACACACCTGCTTTGGCCACTGACACTCCGTTGATGTTCATCAGCAGCCTGGGACGGAGCAGCACCACATGTGTTTGTTGTACCTCTGACACGATGACCTCACCGGACACATGCTTGTCGCCACGCCAACGGTCAGCAACGCCGAGCCGGGCAGCGAGCGCGCCGAGCACTGCCATGCCGACGCTGTGTCTGGTACCTTCCATCCCTGGGTTACCCAGCCCCACCACCTGTCACACACACACACACAACATTGAAAGCTACCCTTTATACTGTTTTAGTTCTTTTGTAGATTTAAGTAGGTTTTAACTGATAATCTTTATATTGGGTTTGACATGGACAAAACATATGAATAGCAATAAAAACAAAGTCTTCAGATACATCTTAAGGTATTGCTTTAGATTTGGACTATAACATATGAAAAAAAGGAAATGCCTAGATAGCAGGCAAAACACTATAATTGCCTTCTGATGTTGCGTTTTCTGCCTGAATTTATTCATTTGTTTTATATTTTTATCTTCCCCAGGATTGTCTCTCATTTTGTACAAGTTTAAAAACATTTTTACGTCTCTATTTTCATTTACTATCTCTTTTCACTTATATATCTCTGTGTTTTAAATACATTTAAAGCAAGACAAGATGGGCTACACCTTTATTGATTAAAATGTTGTTGCAGCAGTACAAAAGAAACAACTACATAAATTCAGATAAGTATGCTACAGAAAGTAACAGAAATAAATAAGAGTTACTTAAACCAAAAGTATTGCCTGTTTCCAAAGCCTGCTACATCATATTCCTCTGTGAGCTCTATTGTTAAATCAAGTTTAATCAGATGATTGACAATGACAAATGGAATATTGCTTCTACAATAACAATTCTTCCTCAGAAAAAAAGCCAAAGAGAGTTAAAGTCAGCTGAGGAGGCTGACATAAACACACAACACATATACAGTCGCTGCCTTGTACTGATGGTACTGATCCACTGGCAGCAGCAACAGCTCTGTTAACACAAACACTATAGACTACATTGTATTAGACTCTTTGGCTGTTGACACACTGCTAACATTGTGTTCTGCCTCTACACACTGTGCTTTTATTTATTTTCCGTTGAACAGGACACAGTGGAAAAAGGCAAGGAGAAGTTAAAACATTGGAGGTCAAATGACAAAGTACATTATAGATGAGGAATATGACTAGTCATTAAAAATAAAACAGAAATGCCAGATGATTGTCCTTATGGTGCCACGATGACAATATAACTTGGCTGTTTTGTTTTTGTCTCTATCAAATCCATTTTTGTGGCTAAACTTGGACAAAATGTCATTAGACCAATCAGTCGAATTACACTGGTAGAAAAACAGATAACAAGCCAAACTCCATTCTAAAGTCTATCAATTTAACGCAGCCTTGAAGCAGCGGTACAGCTCAATATTTCATTTGATATCTAGCCTAGAATGCAGCACTTAGTTTAAATGAAATGTTTACCGAATTTAAATGGGTCTTAGACTGATCCGGAAAATGTATATGCAAAAGTATATTATGGGAGGCATACTTAATGTCCAATAAGCAAGACAGTACTACATGGTCAGATTTTTGAATGGTGTTTGGTGGGATTTACCAATCCAGTAAAATTGATTTGCGATCATTGGTTTAGTAAATCTATGGTAGTCAAATTAAACAACTATACATGTATCTACAGTGCGGTCGACAAAATGTAGATGTTGTGAGGTTAAACACTTACTAGCTTTCGGCGGCCTTGTGTGTGTATTTCTGCTTCAATTCCCATCAATGGTGTAAAGAGCTCACTCAGCAAAACTCGGTTTAGGACTCTTGTTAAAAGTCGTCGCATCGTGACAATGTTCAACAGCTTCATAAAAAAGAGGTACAAATTACCACAAAATCTACTTAAAACGGTGACTTTTTTCATTCGGCCCATAAAAAAAGTTCTTCAGCACTTGTCATTACGTCAAATTTCAGACGTTTTCACAGTGATTAACCGTGAGGAAACATTTCCTATGAGAATACCCTGTATGTTCACTGTGATTACTCAATGGTATTTAATATATCCTAACTTAATCTTTAGCTATATTTTTCTGTATTTACCTTCACTTTATTAGCTAAGCTATATAAGTAAATCAACAGAGAAAAGCTAATCTAAGTTTTAACATTAATATCACAACTGTGTGAACTTTTAGTTATCTTGCAAAGGTTAATGTTAGCTTAACGTTACTGTACCTTGTTGGCTAACTCAATACAGCACAACACCAACAGACGCGCTCAAGAACAACCACGAAATAGGTTCAAAACCCGTGAGGTTAACATATAAAATACTAACATATATATATCGAGAATGTATGCATTATTTTTTTAATATTCTCATGTTTTATTTGAGGTTACATGACAGTAACTAGATCCTGTCGGTCATGCCCATGTCTCTTTCACAAAAGTCAACGAGTGTCAGAAAGACAGCCGAGTGAACAGGGTTTTCCTTCTCTGATAGGCTACAGCGCCATCTAACTTGGTTACTGAGAATTACAGATTAGATTTATTCTCGAACAGGACACACTGGTGGTCGACTGGTAGTGACAATGACATCACCTGCTGCAGTTAGGGGTTTAACGTTTTAACTGCCTTTTGATGTAGAATCAGAAGAATGCAAAAATTATTTCATCATTATGTTTTCATTAAAACCAACATTGTTTTTATACCAACCAAATTTTTCACTTTTTGCTCTACTGCATTTATTTAATAACTTAAGTTTCCAGCTAATTGTCAGATTCAGATAAAATATAAAAAATTCAATCAACAAATTAATTAGATATTATTCGCTTTCCAACGTTATTTACTTTGTGACCTAAACTATATCAATATAACCCACTTTTACCTACACCACAACACTCTAAAGGTTTGCTTTCTGAAATCCAAAGAACTTTGAGTGACCCAATAAAAAAAAAAAATATATATATATATATATATATATATATATATATATATATATATATATATATATATAAGAAAACCATGGATTTAACAAAAGCATTTTAATTATTTCTACAATAGTTTGGTTTACAATTCCCTGTCATATTTGTTATATTTTGTGGTATTTTATTTAAATATAATTGAAATATTGATGCCCTATCATTGTAACTGGACAAGAGGTAAGTGGAATAAATAATCTGAAAATTACTTTCGAGGGTCGAGTCAGTGACAATTGGTGGCCCACATATCTCAAAGTTAAAGGAAGACTCACAAAAAAAAATAATTGTCAAAAGATTTGTCATTATATTTATTTGGAAAACAGAGTTTTTCTCATCTTTCTCAACATTTGCCTTTTGAGCTGATAATCAGCCTTGGGTCGGGGAGCAGGGAACAGCGTCTGTCACCGGCTGACATCTCTCCACCACAGCGCTGATCTCGCCCACGCTCACGCCGTCGTACGTGCCTGTGATGTACGTCCAGTGGGTTTCTCCGTTGTGGTTGGTCCTGCTCAGCCTGCCAGTGTAGGGGATGTCTGCCGTCATCTTCCTGCCGTCCATCCTCACGGTGCAGGAGTGGTTGGGTGGGACAACCAGCTCCACGGACACAGAGTGACTGATGGACTCCACTATGCTGGTTCCCTCTGAGAAGGTCACCGTCTGCTCCTTGGTATAGTCCACGGTCCCCGGGCCAAGGATGGGCACTTTGGCCTTCATGGTGGAGATGGTGCCGTTGCGCGTCTCTCTGCCAATGTCCCAGGTCTTCGCCACCGAACTGGTCTTCTCCAGGCTCACAGTCTTCTCCACAGTTCTGCACTCCAGGTTGGTGACTTTGGTGAGCTTCAGGGCCTCCGGAGGATGGTGGAACAGCTCCATCTGGTCGATGAGATACTCCACGTGAGAGATGTGCTGGCTGTAGCTGTCTCTGTTGATAGCGAGAACCTGGTATTTCTTGTACCAGTACTCATCACCCTCCCATGGAAGGAAGAAGGCCTCGTGTTGGGTCACCACTTTGCCAAGACCGTACTTGTTTTTGCCCACATATATTTCTGAGTTGGGACAGGTTTTGATGGCGTAACTGGGGACTGACCCGTATGAATCTTCAACCCATTGCAGGAACTCAAAGTGGTCAACGTTGACCAGCATTTCAAACTTGGAGGACGCATACTCTTTGTCAGCGTACGGGTACTGGCAGAAGCTCCCTTTGCTGGGAGTGTAGAAGCCGGCCTCGCAGTTGACTTTGCACACGTAGTCGGTGCGTTCGGTGTAGCCGTTGAAGATGGCGACGGCGCCGTTTGGGAGGGAGCCGTTCCACGTCACCCACTTGAGGTTGGCGTGTTCACCAAACATGGGTAAGGAATGTGACGATGTCTCAGTTTCTGGGATCTCTCTGATTTGAGGAGGCTTGATGACTTCACGGGAGGGGACAACATCTTCCAGTGTAGGGTTAAGCCATGGCTCTGGAAAGACATATAGAAACTGGCACTAGGTTTTTGTATAAAACGTTTTTTCAGGAGAGACTGAGAGAATGCTGACTCAGAAAATTTAGAGAAAACAGGATCAAAACAATTTTAGCAATTAAAGTGAAAATCACCCTAATAAAATATAGTCGATTAAAGTTGTCAAGTTGATTAAAACCTGATACACTTGCTGTAAACCAACTCATACGGCTGTAACACAAGCAACATTGTTCACATACTTCCCTGTGCACTTTGTATCTTGGGGCAGATAAGGTTCAATCATTCCTGCCCATCACCATAATATCTTCTGTGAAAACTTCAGAATGTGCAATATTGATATACCACTTTCATGCACTTTATTGCTTCTTGTAGGATGCACACAGCTAACAAATTGAGGCTACGCAAGATGTAAATAAAAGGAGATGTATCATGAGTCTAATTATGTTTTGGATCAACCATCATCTGATGGATATCGATCATAAATTGACTTGGTTGTGTAATATTATGTTTTTCATTTATGCTGATGGTCATTTTTAAGGAGCAGACATCGGTGTTGTGAAAAGGTGCATAGCATATATTGCAACTCTCTATTTGATGGTCTGCCCAGATAAAACTCTAGTATCATGGCGAACGTGACTCACTGCTGGGTTGTTCTTGCCCGTCCTGCAGCTGGGAGACGTAGAGCAGCGGGTCAGACAGCATCGCTGGGCTGCAGAGCTGCAGCACTGCCAAGACAACAGCGACACACCACCTCATCTGGACACATAGGGGAAACACAAGCGGCGTGTCAGCATCACTGGAAATTTAGCAGAAACTCATCAAACCTACAAAAGTACAAACTCTAGGTTATGGTTGAGGTTGGTCATGACCTCTTTTAGAAGCTGATCGACTCCTTTCTTATTAACCAACACGAATATTGGGGAAATGAATTAACAAAGGAGCCAAGTTAAATAAAAATGTTTTCATGATTCTTTTAATCTGTTTCTTATTAATTTCTGGTTTGTAATGAATGAAAAATGTACTCAAACTGTCAGAGTTTTCAGACACAAATCAGTCCATCTTGTACTTTACACGTTGTTATGCTGTCTGAATAGATGAAGGCTCAGTTAGAACAAGTATTGCAATGCAACAATTAATGAAGTTATTAGTTACAAGTGTTTAACTTTGGGAACCACACCTTGACCTGGAAGTAATGAGCAACTTATAGAGCATTGAGATGGCTCTTCTAACTTAATAATAAAAAATGAATTGTATGTCAAACTGTCTGCATTTATGATTGAGGGGTGTCCTCCAATGTTGCATACAATTTGGCCCCAATAATATTCAGGAATATTGTTAAAATAAGAATCATCTCAGTTACCAAAATGCTAAAACATTAAAGGAAATAAGTGAAAAGAAACAGTTCTAAAACTTTGTAATACTATTAAACAAATGGTAGAAAGATTAAATGTTCTCACATACAGCATGAAAATAAAATGTATCGCTTCATGTAACTGAATAAAAAGCTGCCAGGTTTGGTGCCAACACAGATATATAATTAAGGCAGCAGTATTATTAATTGGATGCCCCTTCATGTATTATTACTTCAAGAGAAGCCTTAATAAATTATTTCTGGATACCCTTTCTAGTAAAAAAAAGAAAAGAAAAGAAATAGTAACAAAAACAGGAAAACAAATAACCACAATGTTCAAAAATTATTTCAAATTTAAATATTTGAGATCCATTTATTGATTGTCAATAAATGCCATGCACTGTAGGAGAATAATCAGACAGAATGCTGTTAATCAGCACTTCATTCAGATACAGAGAAGCAGCTTTTACCTCGACAGGTTCCTCATGCAGTGACGCTGCCTGCAATATGTGCTGAGTTTTAAAACCTCCCTGCAGACTTATTGCACGCAATAAACCAAAGAGAGAGAGAGTGAGAGAGAGAGAGAGAGAGAGAGAGAGAGAGAGAGAGAGAGCTGCAGAAGCTCCTCGCCCATTGACCCAGCGTTTGTTTTTTTTTCTCTTGCTGCTCAGTTTGTGTTAGAGTCAAAGGAAAGACTCAGAGCAGAACAGAGATGCACATGAAGCTTCTGAAATGAAATATTCCTCCAATATTTTAAAACTCTTATAAGGGAGATAGAAAGGCATGTTTGGTTTTTCGCTGGGAGCTGACCAATACAACCTCTGTCCTCTCTGTTTCACTGCCTTGCTCAAGGACACTGTAGAAACAAAGACAGTGAGAAGAAGACAAGCTTTCCCTGGAAGGTCTGGATTCAAAACAGAGACCTTCATGACCTAATCTTTTATACAGTTTTCATAATTTATTATGTCATTAGACCACTGAAGGGCTTAACATTAACATTTGGATATGTTTAATAGCATATCATTTGAATAAAACAATTGTACTGCAATAGCTACAGTTTATACAGTTTTTACATGCTCATGCTTTGAGTTGCTAGCCAGTGAAAACCATTTATGTCCAAATAATGATTTCCATGATTTCAGATCATTTTAATAATATAGCCTACATTCCTTCATGGGTTAGTAGAATTGTCTGTTTTCTTAGGCTCATTATAAATCTTAAAGATTAAGTACACTTTCTGAACACTTTTAGCTATGGAAATTGCAACCAAATTGCAACAAATTGAGGAGTCAGACTCCAGGTTCTACCTGTCAACCTGTCGGCCATGTGCGATTTATTTGAAGTCCCCATCCAGACACTTTTTAAAGTATTTAAAAATACTCTGCTATGCTTAATATTTTATTTAACATGGTCTTCCTGCACAAAATGTACATGAAGCTGCACTTTAATATGGCTCTTTGTAGTTTTGCTTATTTAAAGCTAATGCACTTGCACTTACTACTTGTTGTCTGGAGTTTGCACCTTCAGGGTTGAAAGCACTTAATTGGAAGTCACTTTGGATAAAAGCTTCAGCTAAATGACATGTAATGTAAAAAAAGAACTCTGAAAAGGGACTGGATCTGGCCTCACGCCCTGCACACCATCGCTGCTTGCGCGAGGTTGAACGGTGAAAGAGCAGTGTGCATCAAGATGGCGTGAAACATCGGATAGATTCAACCATGTTTGAGTCTCACGCTGGATGCAGACAGGAGGCACCGCCGCCTCGCAGCGGGGATTCAATGTTACATCACGTTTTCACTCTCTCTACTGACTACTACTACTTTGTTGTTGCTTTGGCATATTAGAAAAGACAGCGATTGGCTTTGAATTTGTGAGGTACAAACTGTAACTTGCATGGTATAAGTTTAAACGTCCGATTTTAGGGAAGTGCACAGATATCTCCCTCTTTAGGAGAGGAATGTAAAAACACCTCTCTAGTGACAAACTTTGCACAGATACAAGTCAGTAAAGTCAAGGTCAGACATTGGTCTTATTTTTGTTGTTATACCGGGTTGTCTTGTTTCCCTGCACAACCAGAACGAGCAACAGATGGGTTAGGTCAAGGCCATCATTCTGACCTACTTTGTCCTCGGCTAGAAACATCTATCGGCAGCCATCAAGGAGTGTAAAAAGACAATTCATGCTGATAATGATAACAGGGTTCTTTATTGATCCGAAACAGCCCTCTCCCCTCCTCCTGCTATGAATTTACTGTTTGATTAGACTGTTAAAAGTGCTTCATAAATAAATTTGCCCGGGTTTAACGCCCGTATCTATGGGGCGATAGAGGATTGCATGATGTCCAAAGTGCTATGGCGCCATTTCTACATTGATGACAAGATATATTATGTTTAGATAAGCTTAGGATGGGAACATAGTGATTAGATCCCCTGTCATAGTGGGTCATTGATTAAGAAGGTCCTTGTTACGTAATGGCTCCAGCTGCCAAGATTAAACCAGACGATAAGTCGCTCAACCCGAACATTGTGCCACGCGTACAGCCCTATCATTGAGAATCGCTGATGTCATGGCCATCTCTGTGCGTCCTTGGGACAGAAAGTTATTATCAATTTATTTATTTGAGTCTGAATGAGGACTCTGTGTGAAACAAGGCGGCGTAAAAGTCATTTACATACACAAAACTGCACTGTCACGGCCTTCAGCTGCTTCAGCATTCAGCTGACCGTGAACGTGTTTAATGCAACTTTATATTACGTTATTCAGATTCAGTGTATTATTCAGATGCATATTGTGCGTGACGAGCAGTGATGATGTTATTCTTTCTGACCATTGTATTTTGAGCTGATTGTATGGGGAACAAGGCAGGCTTTTCTCATATAGGAAAGTCTTTGTTTAATTTGCAGTGTCAAAGGTTTATAATTACTGTATTCAATGTCCGAGCTGAACGTTATAATCCAAATTTGTGAATGGGAAAATAAACCGTATTTTACTTCTTTATTAATTCACATGCAGAAGCATTGTGTCCAACATAAAGTGAACCACAGAGACAAGCTGTAGAATACTATTAGTGCTGTACAAAATGAACTAGGCTATACAGTCATGCAAGCAGTTCTGTGAGGCTGTGCTTTGAGCTTGCATGCTAACATCAGCATGCAAAAATGCTCATGACAATATGCTAACGTACCAGAAAACACCAGAAAACAAGCGGAGAAACTGCTGTCAGGTAATACGCTCCAAGACTGTGGAACACCAACTACATTAGAAATGCAAGGTCTGTTGACACTTTTCAAACTCAACTGAATATCTACTTAATCAGGCTGGCCTTTAGTGTAGTTTGCTTTTAGCTTTTTCTACTGCCACTGTTACTACTTTAAGCTCTGTGTGGTGATGACGCAGTGGATATGACACATGCCTTTGGTGTGGGAGACCTGGGTTTGATCCCCACAGTGATACATCAACCAATGTGTCCCTGAGCAAGACACTTAACCCATAGTTGCTCCAGAGGCGTGCAACCTATGACATATATAGCAATTGTAAGTCGCTTTGGATAAAAGCATCAGCTAAATGACATGTAATATATTTCTATAGTCCTTTATTCTATTGCTATGCACTTATAAGAGCAGAATAAATATGGCTATGTAATATGAACAGTGAATGAACAACATGTACAGATATGTGCAATGTAGTAGCAGTGACATTATAATAGTAGTAAGAATAATATAGATATATGTAGTGTATTAGCAGAATATATAATAAGAAAAACACAATAAATATGGATATTCTGTATGAACCATAAAAGCAGATATGTACAGTATGTACAGCTATGTGCAGTGTGGTAACATTATAAGAGTAGGAAGAATAAGTGTATGTGCAGGATGAATAGTATGAAGAGCAGTAGAATATGGCTATTTATAGGTGTAATTACAGTATGTACATTTGTAAATAAATAAATATATATATTTATTCTGCTCTTCTAACGCTGCAATATATTTCTTGTCCTGCCTATGCACCACCTATGCACTTTTCTGCTTTTTTTGCACTTCTGGTTGGACGCAAACTGCATTTTGTCTTCTTTGTACTTGTACACTGCAAAATGACAATAAAGTTGAATCTGAATCTAAATCTAAAATGTGTCTTATGTATGTTGTCTTTTATAAATATGTATTAGGCCTATTTAATGAATTACTACCACTGTACATTGTCACTAACAACTTTAACCTACTGTGAATCAATCCACCTTTTATTTCTTATGCATTTATTTGTTTACCATCTCCATTTTCTTGTTTTAATGTTTTTGCTTAATCAACAACTAAAACTATGCAATGCTACTGGTAGATTCTCTTATTTTAAAAAGTGTTTTCAACATGTAAAGTTTTCTTCTAGACACAGAAAGACACAAAATATATTTTCCATTTACCACACAGCATGCGCATGGCATATTTGTTTTTATTGTGACACATCATTTGCTTTCAATATCACAAATATCAGATGTTGTTTAAAAATGTATCTTTTGTTTTTCATCAGTCTTTTAAGGACATGGCTTGGCGTCAGCTACCGGTTCACAGCGGTCCACCACGGCTCGGACTTCTCCGATCTGGACTCCGTCATATGTCCCCGAGATGGACGTCCACTGGGTCTCTCCATTGCGGTAGGTGCGGCTGAGGCGGGCTGTGTAGGGGATGTCGGCTTTGAACTTGCGTCCCTCCATACGGACTCTGCAGGAGTGGTTTGGCGGGATGCTGAGCCCACAGACACGGAGTGGCTGAGCGACTCCACCACCGTGGTTCCCCTGGAGAACTGCAGTGTCTTCTCTGCGCCTATCTCAATGCCCCCGGAGCCGATGAAGGGGATTTTAGCTGTGATGCTGCCAGTGACGCCCAACATGGTGGATCGGCCGATGTTCCAGGTGGTCTCCACCTCTGTGGTCTTTGAGATGGTGACTGTCTTCACCACCGTCTGGCAGTCGTTGTTGGTGACCCCGGAGATGCGCATGGTCTCAGGAGGATACTGGAAGATGGCGACATCATCGATAGCATACTTGACGTCAGTGATCTGCTGGCTGTAGGCATCTCTGTTGATGGCGAGGACCTGGTAACTTTTGTACCAATACTCATCGCCTTCCCAAGGCAGAAAGAAGGCCTTGAACTCAGGAACAACCTTCCCGAGGCCGTACTTGTTCTTCCCAACGTAGATGCCAACACCCGGGCAGGTCCCGACTGAATGCTGGGCCACTGAACCGTAGGAGCCGTCCATCCACTCCAGGAACTCAAAGTTGTCCTTGTTGGCCAGGATCTCAAACTCGGGGGCATAGTACTCTCTGTTTCCGTAGGGGTAGCGGCAGTAGGGGCCCAGGCTGGGGTTGTAGAAGCCGGCCTCACACTTGTACTTGCAGACGTAGTCGGTGCGCTCGGTGTAGCCGTTGTAGATCGCAACGGCTCCGTTGGGCAAAGAGCCGCTCCAGGTCAGCCACTCCAGGTTGACGTTATCACCGAACATGTAGGAGGAAGGGAGATCCTGCTGCTGCTCCAGCTCAGCAGGATTTAGAGGACCCGACACCACATTGCCAGCTGGTTCAGGCACCACATCCTCCAGCTCTGGGTTCAGTAAGGAAACTGTGTAAAAAAAAGACCGATAGACAGACAGTTTACACATTGACCACACACATGCTATAATAAGGAAAACTAATTAAACTGAAAATTAGCTTAGCAAGAGTCAGAGGACCCGACACCAGGGACCAGACCGTCTGGATCTTTGGGAAAACATCTGCTTCAGAATTAATTCAGCCTGCTTGGTTAGGTATATACAACAGCTGCAACCCAAAGCTACCATCTGCGTCTCTTTATGTCACAAGAAATATGGAATATATGAAATGTTTACTTTTCCTGAGCTGTGAGCTCTTCTTCACGATGTCCTTCAGACTGGCTGAGGACAGAGCCAGCAGGGCCAGCAGCAAGAACACTGACTGCTTCATCTGGAGATAAAACACAAAAAGGTTTTCAGTCATGAAGTTTTCAGATACATTTCTAAGTCATAATACATTACTACATTTCTGCTCAGAACATGTTGCCCTTTAAAAAATGCCTTTGTCTTTCACAATGTTACACATTATCTACAACCTCTGACTTACCATCAGTACACATTGGTGTTAAACAACACAACTCTCTAAAACAATAACTGTATACCAAAAGGTTTAAAGGACTTTCGGTTCTGTGTGTGTGTGTGTCCATTTGGAATTTGTGTTCAAAAATCCACTATGGACATTTATTTTGTAAGAAAAGCTGTCGGGAGGAATTACAACTTGAAGTAAGTATTGACACTTTTGATTTAATGCACATTTTACCTATCCATCTACCTATCTATCTATCTATCTATCTATCTATCTATCTATCTATCTATCTATCTATCTATCTATCTATCTATATATATATATATATATATATATGTATTGATATATATATATACTGTATATATATATATATATCAAGATCATTTTTATCTTGATTTTTTAAAAATATGTCTTTATTCTCATTTTTATCTTTAACCCTTTTTAAGCAAAATCTTAGGAGCATGCTACATTGCATTTCACTACATACTTTTATATGTGAGAAATAAACTTAGAATTATGTATGATAATAAGAAAAATAAATAAATCATTTCAATAACTTAAAGGAACACGCCGACTTATTGGGAATTTAGCTTATTCACCATAACCCCCAGAGTTAGACAAGTCGATACATACCCTTCTCATCCCCGTGCGTGCTGTAACGCTGTCAGACGGCTCCAGCGGCATCAGGCCAGCACAGAACATGCAGGTGAATGGTTCCAGTAATGGTTCCTACTGCTCGAATAAGTGACAAAACGCTAACATGTTTTATTTACATGTTGTGATTTATAGAGTCAAAGCGTGTACAAAAATAACGTAACATGAGACACAGCCGTTTTTTCTAACCGTAAACAAACCGGAACCATATTCTCAGGTGGAAGAATATAGTACTTGGGCGGAGTGATATGCTCGCAGCAAGCCTGTCTGAGAATATAGTTCCCGGTTTGTTTACTGTTAGAAGATGGCTGTGTCTCATGTTACGTTGTTTTTGTACACGCCAGACTCTACAAATCACAACATGTAAATAGGAACATGTTGGCGTTATTTTGTCACTTTTGTCACAATTCGGAGCAGTAGGCTAGTTGGAACCAGTTACCTGCAGGATCTGTGCTGGGCTAAGCTAATGCTGGAACCGTCAGACAGCGTTACAGCACGCACGGAGATGAGAAGGGTATGTATCGACTTGTCTTACTCTGGGGGTTACGTGAATAAGCTAAATTCTAATAAATCGGCGTGTTCCTTTAAGTAGGAGTAATGTGTCAGTTTTTCCCCATGAAATGTTTACACTGTATTTATCATAACTTATATTTTGATTACAATTTATTATTAATAATTAGATTTATACTGTAATTTCAGTTCAATATAATTAAAACAATAACTTTATTTATTCCAAGTGGGTCAATTAGGAAGTATGTAGATGGGTAAATATATCTAAAGATTTTTTTTCTTTACTCAGAGATGGCAAAAGTACTTACTTCCCGTAGTCAGGTAGAAGTACAGATACTTGTGTTAAAAAATACTCTGGCAAACGTAGAAGTACTGATTTAACTTATTTACTCAAGTAAAAGTAACAAAGTACAGGCTTGGAAATTTACTTAAAGTATAAAAGTAAAAGTAGCCCTTGAATGACAATCATTTTTTATGCAAAGCTACCTGGACCACACAAATGTTACTAGAGTTCAAGCTGAGAAATGTCAGTGGACATGGAAAAAGGCTCTTTATATGCCATTGCCTGGATGTCTGCCAATAGGCCTAAAACATGACATATATGATTATTGTTACAGAGAATGGGACTCCAGGTTAATAAGATTCTGACTGAGTAACAAGATATGAATTCAATTTCATTCAGTGAGAATTACAGATCCATTTTTTCTTTTTAATCTTCCCCTTAACATTTAAAGGAATCTACAAAGAAAATAAAGGATAAAATACGAATTACTAAACAGACATTAATTAAGAAGTTCCCCATACTTTTAGAGTTACGCAGCACATTCGCTAGGAGTCATTCTTGATGCCTACTATCTCAAACATCTCTCTGAGATAAGGCCAAGGATGATTGGGAAAGTCTTGCTGCTTGTCTGTCAATCTCTGGGATCTCCGTTTTCTTCATTTTCAACCATGTCGCCATCCATACTACTAGTGCTAACGTTACTGCCATCAAGCCACAATGATTTGCCGCGAATGAATGCAGCTGAATCTGTCAAACCATCTTGTAGTTGTGCGTCAAGTGCAACATATATTCCCATTCAATTAGATTGAATTTGGTATTGATGACGCAAAACTGAAAACACTGAAACTATTTCAAACTAAAGCAACGAGCCAATTTTGTAAAATGTAAGATATTCATGTTAAAATGTAAGGAGTAAAAGTAAAAAGTCGGCACAAAAATAAATAGTAAAGTAAAAATATGTGAAAAATCTGAGTACAGTAACAAAGTATTTGTACTTCCCATCTCTGTATTTACTTGACAAATCTTTGCAACAAATAATTAACAAAAAATATTATATCATAAAAGAAAAGCGCTATAACCAATTTATACATGGATTAGTGGAGATTATTGCCACTTGATCATGATCATCAGTGATTGTCCTGAGTCTGATTGATAAGAAACTGAACAGCACTCACCCTTACAGTTGATCCCCACTGAGTCCACAGCCACTCGCCTCCAGGTTTATATGTACTGGTTTATGGCTGAACTATAAAGCAGTTAAGTGACCAATTAACTGAAACTGGCGCAGTGAGTTTGTGAACAGCTGTCAGTGTCTTTCTAAACTTACATGGAATTTATTTTCTCTAAAAAGTTTCTTTTTCCTGCCTGTTAGTTAGTCTATTGCTTTCTCTGCAAAAATGCAATGGATTTCCATTAAATTTTCTGCATGTGTTAGAGTTTGGCCCATATATGAAGATGAGATTTCAGCATATATGAATCTATGATTTCTGTTAACAGACAATTACTGGCTGAGTCTATCGACTGTAACTGTAAGCTTACAGACTCGATACCATTCCATTATGTTAATCTAGCGCTTTGGATGCTTTGGTCCGAATAGACTTACAATAAGTACATTTAACCATTACATTACATGTCATTTAGCTGATGCTTTTATCCAAAGTGACTTACAATATGTCAGAGGTTGCACACCTCTGGAGCAACTAACCTTAACCTTAGTAGGAACAAGAGCAAGGTGTCATCAAAATGTAAGAGCCTCCCTCCAATCACCTCCGCCAAGAGATCATGTTTTTGGTTTGGTTTCTTGGTTTGTTTGTCAGCAGGATCACGGAAAAACTACTAGCCTGATTTTCATGGAAGTTGGTGGAAGGGTGTAGCATGGGCCAAGGAAGAATCTATTGAATTCTAGAGCCGAGATACATACATAATTTTTCAGGTTCATTAACATTGCGAGAAAGGGCATGGCTTTGGCGGAGGTCTGCGCTCTCCGATTGCCCTTCTAATTATCTATAGTGATGGACAAGTCTCAGTAGGGCATCCCTTCTCCTGAAGGAACATGAGCCCAGTCTTGTCTAGACTGAATTTTAGGTTGAGCCTTGAATCCATTACGAGATATAGTGATGCATACCTAATGTCAGATGGGAGACTGACAAGAATAGCTTGTGAATGATGTCCTTAGCTGTAACATTAAGATGGACAACAAATGTTAGACTATTCTTTGTGGAGTGTAAAATATGTTTATATATTAGCAAAAAAATACTCTCTTCATCTATGCATAAAACAAAAACTAACAATACAGTTGTCAGTTTTTGATTAAATTCATGATGATTAATTGTTTTGTTGGTTTATAGCACATATGTGTCAAACTCAAGGCCCCGGGCCAAATCCGCCCCTTGCAGATTTAGATCCGCCCGTATATCAATTTGGGTTCACAATAAATTTTGGCCTGCCTAGTTGTGGGCGCCAAACCAAAAACACAGGAAAGTGTTTTTTTTAAATGCAATTACATGACATTCAAAGCAGAATATGGCAGATTTGCCAACTCTGAGACTCTGAAATTCCCCCAGAAGCAGAGAGTTTTCATATTCAGGCTGTGAAACAGGTTGTTGTTAAAGGAAATTATCATTGTTTTGCTTGATTTGCTAAATTCTATGATGGCTAAGGAACTCTTTTGATGACTTTTTAGGGCTTCATGTAAACAAAATGCGACAAAAAGCGTACAAAAATGTCAGAAAAAGCAACAAATTTACAAAAAGGTGAGAAAAAGGTCTGAGAAAGCCACAAAAAAGTCTGAACGAAAACAAATAAACTCTACATGTCTGGCCCTTGGTGTGATTCTCTTTTTCCAGTGTGGTCCATAGTGTAAATAGTTTGACACCCCTGGTTTATAGATCCCCATTAGCTCCTGCATTGCAGCAGCTATTCTTCCTGAGCTCCTTAAACAACAGTATTTTGGAAAACGATGATCATTAAAGTTTATAAAATATGAAATTGAATTATCATATACCCTGGCAGTCATCAAATTAAGTGATCCAACGTTGAGATAATGAAAAACCTTTTAAGAAATAAACATGGATTTGAACCATACATGGACATATTGAACAGTAGGTATGAAAGTGTAAGGCATTATGTTTTCAATGTTTTCTGTGTTAATAACGTTGACCTTACACTGTATCAATAGGAAGAAGTAAACTAATATTTTAGGAGCAATTTACACCTGCAAACCAAAATAATCTTTCTAACTGGTTCCATTAGTTTCTACTTTTTAAACAATCCTCCCTGAGTTATCTCCAAGGCCAACATCCTACATGAACAAGAAGTATTTGGACTGAATTCACATCGAATCCCAAAGAGTGGAAAACTGCTGTTGACCTTCTGTCTTTAGGAAACATTCAAGCATTTGGCAGGTTCTCTGATTAGTAGCTAATGGAAACAGCTGTTGTGACATCACTGCTTAGGGAGTAGCAAAGCCAAATAGGATCCGGTGTAGATTTTATTTAAAAAAAAGAAAATAATAATAAATAAACAGTGACATTATTTTTAAATTGCTTTTGGTTATTAAATAAGGTACTTGTGGTGTTGCTGGTTTGAATTCCCAAACCCAGCTTCCAGGTGGGAATGTTTGTAGTTTAATAAATGTGGAGCTTAACAAGATAAAGGCAATGGATGTCTTTTTGAACTCTTCTCTATATAATATCCAACAACCGTGCAGTTGTGTTCATGCTGACTTCACGACCCGTTATAAAGAAAAATGCAGGATAAGATTCAGGATTATTAACGAGTGAGGATAAACAGAGTGATAAGGAGGTAACTTATCAGTTATCTCCGTCCTCCAAACTATCATATCAGTGACCTTCAATGTATATCAGGAGCTTGTATCATAACAGTGCTTGTCAAATATCATCTGAGAAAACTTTCAGAAATCCAAATCACTCAGTAACCCCCTGAAGTGTTGAAACGTGGCTCTTTGTGAATCTTCTTCATGGAGGATTTCAACTGTAGTCAGCAACTTCAATACTGACTGTTTTGACTGGAGCCTTCAGCTGGTTATGCAATGTGTAATACTATGTAATTTATAGGATCATGTTTGATCATTACTGCACTGCTGTATGGGATAATGAGCTGTGGACTGGCTATATTTACAATGCGTGGTTAGCAAATAGTAATCTTTTAGTGCCACCTGCTGCTTATCTTAGATATTTCAGCTCAGGCCTTATTTCAATAAACTTCATATATTGTCTTTTTAAGTGGAAGGTCGTCTTTTTGAACTTTCTCTAGGGACTGTTTCTTATGTAGAAAGAACTTGTAACCAAATCTGTACATATGAAGTCCATAGGCTATCCCGACTAACAGGAAGAGTAAATGTTGGATTTTTTTTAAATGTCATTTTTCAATGCTGTGAGCACAACAAAGCCAATTTTTTTAAACTCCAATTACTGGGGTGAATATCCTAAAACCTGCTTAAATAAAAAACAACTACATGATACCAGTGTGAATAAATACTACCATGCTGATGTTAAACAGGTATAATCGTTATATTAATGTTCAGGTATGATGAAGAAATAAGGGAATTAATATCAGGACTAATTGATGAAAAACACTATATTGCATTGGGGGATCTGCTAGGAGAGACATCATGGAAAGTAATCTTCTGAATTACTTAAGAGTAACAGGAATAATATGCCCCTTAAATAACAGAAACAGCTTTCTACTGTATACTAACCATATGTTGTAAGAGCGTTTTACAAAAACAGTATTATATCCATCTTTTTTTTATGTTGGCAGTAGTTCACATTCACAAAAGTAAATTCTGTAACAAAGAAAATGTATTCAAATTTTTTGTAAATTAAATGGAACATTAGGCAAAATACAATCTATTCAGCACTAAACTTAAACGCCTTAAAGACTCTTGATATACAGTATGTACATGTTTTAATTTTCTAAACTGCTGCATCCTTTTTAAGGCTATAATTTATTTACCACTTAAACCCTGGTATTGCTATTTGTCATTGCACCAACATTGCATTTTTAGCAGGTCCACCCTTGTTTTTGATGGGAAAAGTGTAATGACATAGACAGTAAAATTGTTTGTTTTATTGCCAGTGTACTCCAGTCCAGTTGGTGGGGGTAATGCCCCTATAGGTTGGTTTGCCAACCACCAATAAAACCATAAAGAAGAAGAAGATGAGGACTAAGCAAAACACAACGATGGCTGAGGAACAACCACCAATATTGAACAAACTGCCCATCCCTCGTTTACCAACAACAGCTTACACGGCAAAGACATGCAAACGGAATCTGACCAATGACGAAAAGCTAGCTAAGAGGAACGAGAGCCGAGCCCGCGATAGAACCCGAGTAAACATCGGAGAGGCCTACCCGACGTGGAGACAGCTACGGGACCGGAAAGGATTCAAAAGCGATGCAGAGTTAGCCATATTCCTGATTGAGAGGTTAAATTCACTTTATTTAAGAAGTGGACACTGCGAATTAATAAAAACGCATGGTTTTACATGGGTTTAAAGTGACAGAATTAGCCAAAAGGCTATTTTTCATCCGTAGTACCCTGGCCTCGATGTAAAAAAAAAAACAATACAAATCAATACACAACACAGAGGCAAAATGATTAACAACAAAACAAAGCACACAGCAGTTTGTATGAACTAAGAGGAAACAACAAGTAAAATATATACATATGTTGACATTACAAACTAACAGAATAAATGCATGATAGTTTTAGTGCTGGCATGTATGTATTGACCTTCTGTTGTTTTAGGTGCTGAGTAAAAGACTTGTATGTGTTTAATTTTCTTTATGTCTATATGGTGTGAGATTGAATTCCACTCTCCTGACCTTACCTTGTAAAATTACCTTTAGTTGATTAGATTTTTGAAAAATAAAACTCAGTATTAACAACACTTTATGGAGTGAAAAATTAAGCGATACACTAAAACAACATGGTTTGGAGTTTAAAGAACACAAAATGAACCACTCTCGCATCTTTGCATGTTAACTATTTATTACAAATTTGTAGTGTTTTTCAGAATCCATACAGTATAAAAAAAACATATCACAATACTATAATAAGTGTATTGATATTTTCTTACACCAATCAAAATCACAAGCCTTATTGCTTGCAGCTTCTTAAAAATCTGTGTAAGCCTGCTGTTTATAAACTGATATTAACAACCAGCTTACATATGTTTGGACAATATAACAGTCTATTATCATTATTATATTACAGAACGGACACACTACTAAAGAACAGAATGAGAAATAATGTGGTCTATGTTATCTTGCAGATATCATGCAGATTCTTTGGCTACAGCATCAACACCGGCCAAACATTGGTTCTTAGACTACGACAAATCTGCTTCCCAGCCCTATCCAGTATTACTGGCGTGTCACTCTCAGATGGGTAAGTAAATGGCTGTACTTGCTAGTTTTTTAGAAAATGGATGATGTTGTTGCATAGTTTTATTGAATATTCATATGATTACATTGTATATATATATATCCTTTGTATTGGACATCTAACTAGAGAACAAAATGATATATTCAGGAACACAGGTTTTATTTGGCTTTTATGTAAAATGGCAAGCATACGCAATTACTCATAATTCTTCAATTGTTTCACATTTTAGAGTGTGACCCCCATGACACACTGAGTACCTGAATACCATGGTGCCCATCATTCATCAGCATTTGGAGGAAAAGGTTGACCTGCGCCCCAACCTGCGTCCTTCTCGTCTGTCCATTAAAGCCTCTGAACACCCACACAGTGAATTTCAGGTATTGTGGCTGATTAGACCTCTGCTCAGGTTAAAGTGGGCCGGAGCTTAGATGGGAATTTTCTAGGTCACAAATCTTTTCTATCAATCAGAATGATACATGTGTCATTTGTCCTATACTATCAGGTGCAACAGTCAATCAATCAGTCCACACACACCCACACAGGCCTGGAAGATGAACTCAAAACAACTGTGTGGGATTTCAGGGACTTTAACTTCTGCTCTTGAGTTTGATGTGTTGGCTGGACTAAGGACATTTGAAGTACTGGTGTTTGTCTACTGGCTGGCTCATGCTGCTTCATGAAGAGTTGCATCGATGGCCTTTGATATCCCAAGGGCCACAATCCATGACATTGTGCACAGAAATTGCAGAGCAGTCATCAGGATACTGGGGCGAACTATCCACTTCCAAAATATCACCAGCTGCCTTTGTTCACAACATCTGTCTGGACGATGGCGACTTGGTTGATGATGATATGATGGAGCCTGCTGATGAAGACAAGGGACAATGGAGTGGTTGGGTTAAGGGGTTAGGGTTAGTCAAATCTGCGCGGAAATAGCATCAGACACAGTGTTTGCAACTGTTTCAGCTCAAGAGGTTGCTACAAGTGGATGACTATTTCTAAATAGGTGCAAATACCATTTGTAGTAAAGCCTGTCCTCCCTTAAAGGTCCCATGGCATGAAAATTTCACTATATGAGGTTTTTTAACATTAATATGCGTTCCCCCAGCCTGCCTATGGTCCCAATTGGCTTGAAATGGTGATAGGTGTAAACCGAGCCCTGGGTATCCTGCTCTGCCTTTGAGAAAATGAAAGCTCAGATGGACCAATCAGGAATCTTCTCCTTATGAGGTCATAAGGAGCAAGGTTACCTCCCCTTTCTCTGCTTTGCCCACCCAGAGAATTTGGCCAACCCATGAGAGAGAGACATCATGGCTTTCAAATGAGAAAAGTGGCAGTTGGTCAAGGCCACACCCCCACCCTCCACCTTGCCCCCCCTCTCTCCTCCTCAATAGCTACAGACACAGAAATGGCACATCCTAAGGAAAGCTCATTGTTGGACTGGCTCTAGTGGCTGTAATTCTGCACCAAGGCTGAATTTTGGGAAAGAGACTTCAGATACATTATTAGGGGACCACTAAGGTCTATATAAAAGAGACTTCAGATACAGTATTAGCGGACCACTAAGGTCTATATAAAAGAGACTTCAGATACATTATTAGGGGACTACTAAGGTCTATATAAAAGAGACTTCAGATACAGTATTAGGGGACCACTAAGGTCTATATAAAAGAGACTTCAGATACAGTATTAGGGGACCACTAAGGTCTATATAAAAGAGACTTCAGATACAGTATTAGGGGACCACTAAGGTCTATATAAAAGCAGCCAAAGAGCACCATGTCATCGGACCTTTAAAGGCCCCAATCTTTTTCTTGTAGTTACATGCATTTCTTTTGCAAACTGTGTTGGAAAATCGCATGACATAGTTGTAGTATTGTCTTGAATATTGTAAAATAAATTTGCCCAGGTTTATCAGCCTGTGTAACTTGTACACAGGCTCTTGTTTGCATTCAGTATGACTCCATAGCTCTGCTGTGATACAACAGATGTTGAGCTGGTCCGACGGTGACCCTGTGGATAAGAGCTAAAATGTTTGATGGAGCAGTGAGGACTTCCAGAAGCAGAGGAAATGTAAAAAAAAGAGCAGACCAAGAGAACAGCTGCACAACAATGTGAAGATCAATACAATAATGGGGGTGCTTCAGTATTTTAGATGGAAATGGATTTAATTTCTTGTTTGAATTCTCATGAAATGTTCCGAAACCTTTGACCTCAGTGTGACAAAAACAAAAGCACAGTAAACATTACAAATTGAAAAACCGTAGTCATATGCTTTGTTTTCTCCGATGGAACAGCTTTGTCATGGAGAATGTGATGCTTTTTCTTCATGAAAAATATGTTTATGCTGATGTAGAAGTACCCACAAGAGGGCACTCTTTCCCCACATGATAATACACCCAATGGATTTGCTAGACTCACTTCCATATAAGCCTGATTACTGTACTCCAGTACCATACAATACATAACACCATCTATAACACATGTCAAATGGTAATAGCTGAGTCAGTGTTAGCTGTGTGACTGGGTTCAGTGCTTATCTTATCCAACCTATCAATGAAGTGCAGCTCCTCTTCACATCTGTTTCACATTTGACTCAGCTGACCTAATAGGTATTCTTAAATACAAGACCCACTAAATAATATAAGGAAATATAATATTAGACTTATCTTTGGTAGGAAAAAACTGTTAAGGTTTAGGTATCATCATGATTTTAACAGCAGTAAAATATTAATACAAAATAACCACTAATCTTAAACATGAACTAAAGAAAAGTAAACTGTGTTCTGATTGACTCTTTTTGTTGTTAGTGAAATGTCTGGGGAACTATTAGATAGATTGCCATGAAATGTGGTACGGACACACAGCATTCTGTAATATTTCACCGGTAATAATAAATAAACCAACATAACGCCAGAGGTCCTTGACCATACATCAGACATTTGACGAGTAGGGAGTGAGACTGTGTTGGTTTTTTGATGCTAAAATGTACTGTCACTGTTCTAGCGCCATAGTTTTCTTCCGTTTCCCTCTATTGTGTACATTTTATTTAAGTGATGCATAAATGAGTACACTTGGAAAAATAAACAGCAGAATGGGAAATAGTCCTTGTAATCACACTTTTAGTTTACCTAGTTTGTCGTTCTTCTCGCTGGCTGAGGACAGACCCGGCAGGGCCATCAGCAGCAATACTCACAGCTTCAGCTTCAGATGAAACACACAACAAAATAACTGTTAATTGCCGTGATAACCTAACCTAAAATGTAACCCTGGTGAAAATATCAGAAAATCAAATGTTGAGGTACTCCCGTTGGGACACCATTTTGCCATGATGACACACACAGACTCACAAGTAAAGGAAACATTTTAGTTGAAAGTTTTTGAGAGGAAATCTGTTTTCACTGATGATGGGTGCTATTGTATGTGAACCAACAAGGAAAGGACCCAAACACAGAGAAAAGCAGGCTGACATGATCAGTTCAGTGGATTTATGGGGAAGTTACAAAAACTTACAGTGACACCAGTCAAAACTCCAGGGATCAGGCGGAGGGTCAGGCAGGCAGGTGGGCAGGAAGACAGGCGACAGGGTTCCACATAACAGATGCTAGAAAGCAAAGGCATGAGGGAACTGTGGCGAACTGTTAGAGAGTGGGGAAAAGAAGCTGGTATACGTATAGCAGAGCTGATAAGGAAATGGCTTGGCAGGTGGGGAGATGTGCGGGGAACTCAAGTCAGGCAACTTTTTTACTTTATCTTAAATCTTGTTTCTCCAGTTTTCTGAGTTCTACCTGTGAGTGGCATTCATGTTTTCTGATGGTGGACTCATTTAAGATCTCTGGAGAATAGTCAAACATTTTAGACAAAGGGACACTAGGAAGAATCAAAATAAAGTTAGGCTGAAAAGCCTAACTGTACCCCCTTCTGCATGCCTCTCTCCTTTTTATTTCTCTCCTGTCAGTTGGTTGCCTGTCATTCAGTATTAAGCGGTTGCAAAGTTGCAAAGGTGGTTGGGGCTTCTAGTAAGAATGCCCCCTAGGGGCCTCCTTAGTCCAGATAGAAAGAGGCCTCGGGATGACCTGGGACTAGGTGGAGAGATTATATTTCAATCAGGAGAGACTTCGTTTGCAGATATGCAAAAATATGTACTGTACAACTGTATAATATTGAATGTACAAAGTATTTTGGAGCTTAGACTCCATTGAATTAATAATATTTTCAAAGGGGTAGAGAACAGGAACATAACCCCCTGATGGATTCTAGACACTGGTGGTGGCGGAGAAAGGGACCGGAGATCAGACCGAAGAGGAAACGGAGCGGTCAGCCGGGAGAAACACGATGACCGGAGGCGGCAGGGGAGGAGGAGGGTCGAACGCTTTGCCTGTACACATATGTAACATGTCAAGATGTACAAAAAACTTCATTAGAGCCATACCCTAAACCCAACAGGAAGTCCGCCATTTTGAATTAAATGTTCGAAATTAGTGCGATTTTGGCCTTTTCCACGTCGTACTTTAACGAACTCCTCCTAGAGATTTCATCCAATCAACTTCAAACTCGGTCTGTGCCATCGTAAGATGTTAAAGATGAAAAGTTGTTAAAAGAAAAACTTTTCGTCATAGGGCGTGGCCGTGGCAGGGCGGCCATTTTGTGCGTTTCGCCGCCGAAACAGGAAGTGCCTGAAACGACAGCTGACAGCACAGGGGCAGAACAGATTTAAAGCAGAGTTGTAAGGCTGTGATTGGCCCTTGAATTTCGTGGCCAAGTCCGATTGGTTTAACTGAAAGCGTCACTTCTAAACAACTGATTTGATTTAAGAAGAAAGAGTAGTGATTGGGTTAATGACGTCTTCTTGAAAGAATTTGTGCTGAGCTTCATATCCAGCCTGTCCTGCGAACGCCTCGGGATCCCCCTGTCAGAGCTGTTAAATGTGGCTCAGAAAAGGGAAGTTTGGGGTCCCCTCCTGGAGCTGCTGCCCCACAATTGACCCCTGATAAGTCGATGACGATGGATGGAACCCTTAAACATATAGCCCTTTTCCCTTTCTTATAAGATGTCACCCTGAAACTGAAACTGATTTCAGCCTCCATCTTGTCAGCTGGCCAAGTCTGATTGGTTTAACTGAAAGCTTCACTTCTAAACAGCTGATTTTGATTTAAAGGGGTGATAGAATGATTATATAGAGTATTTCACACTGTTCCTTATGGTCTCCTAATGGGGTATGTAACACTGGTTGGGCTGAAAATGGCCTGGTTGATATTTTATTGGCCCTTATGCATCCCTGTGTTTTGGCCCTATTTGTAACAAGAGCTTTTCTTCCAAATATGGTATGCTCATGAATATTTAGATGAGTTGCGCGCTGACTGGTTGAGCAAATCGCCATACACACACATTAGAGACGCGCGCTGATTGGTTGAGCGAATCCCCATACACACACATTAGAGACACGACAGAATCTCATATTCCAGACACTGCAATGTTTCGTTACCAAATTCACTTCTGAGACTTTTTTATGCGAGAAATCAACTATATAAAGCTCAAATATGGGCCGTTTTACGAAAATTGATGGCTAATTGCAAATTTGGTAAAATTTTCTCATCAGACTCCACACTGTCTGATGAGAAAGCGGCAGCCTGCTGGGCTCCATACCCAGGGCGAAGTCACCCTACCGGGGCTCCGCGGCCGGCTGCCGGCATAATTATAATATATTTAGGGCCCGAGCGCCAACAGTGGCGAAGGCCCTATTGAAACTGTAGGAATTATTATTATTTTTAGGGCCCGAGCGCCAACAGCGGCGAAGGCCCTATTGAAACTGAAGGAATTATTGTTTCTTTCTTTCTTTCTATTATTTTCCCGTCAAATGAATTGGCTTTTTGAGGGGCTTAATATATTCAAAAACTCACCAAATTTGGCGGTCGCATCAAGTCTGGTGAAAATGTACGTATTTTATGGGTTTCGGGAATAGGCGCACAAAAATGGCTCGCTAGCGCCCCCTAGAAAATTAAGAAAATTGAGCCCCTGCAGTGCGTTTAATGTAGACTCACGAAACTTGGTACACATATGTAACATGTCAAGATGTACAAAAAACTTCATTAGAGCCATACCCTAAACCCAACAGGAAGTCCGCCATTTTGAATTAAATGTTCGAAATTAGTGCGATTTTGGCCATTTCCACATGTCGTACTTTAACGAACTCCTCCTAGAGATTTCATCCGATCAACTTCAAACTCGGTCCGTGCCATCTTAAGATGTTTAAGATGAAAAGTTGTTAAAAGAAAAACTTTTCGTCATAGGGCATGGCCGTGGCAGGGCGGCCATTTTGTGCGTTTCGCCGCCGAAACAGGAAGTGGGTTTAACTCGAGTGTACGTTGTCTGATTACCTCGAAACTTTTCACGATTCATAAGAGTCCAACCCTGAGGACAAATAGAGGCCGATATTTACTTAAAGTCATAGCGCCCCCTAGTAGCAACAGGAAGAAGGCCTAAAAGTCAAGGTGCTATACTTTAACGTACTCCTCCTAGAGATTTCATCCGATGGACTTCAAACTTGGTCTGTACCATCCCAACACCTTAACGATGAAAAGTTATTAAAAGAAAAACTTTTCGTCAGAGGGAGTGGGCGTGGCGGCCTTTTTGAGTGTTTAGCGTTGAACAAAGAAGTTGTTGTCGTATCTGCCCGAAATTTCTCACAATATACAAGGGTCCAGGCCTGAGGACACCTACAGGCCAAAATTGACTTTTGGTCATAGCGCCCCCCGCTGGCAACAGGAAATCTGCCTTATATGACAAACATCATGCGATTTGCATGAAACTCAGAATGTGTGGTCTACGTGTGATACTGAGACGCCCCCTATTATATGACCACGCCCACTTACTCAGGCCACGACCCCTTTCATAACATTTGAACCATTTAAGGTAGAGTCTTGTGTGAGGTGTCATTGAACTCAGCAGAGACTTCCTTCTTTATCGGTGATGGTTTGGCCCACCCCCTATGCATAAGCCACGCCCCCTTTCATAACATTTGAACCGTTTAAGGTAGAGTCTTGTGTGAGGTATCATTCATCCCAGCAGAGGCTTCATTTTTAATTGGTGATGGTTGGACCCGTCCCCTATGCTTTAGCCACGCCCCCTTTCACAGCTAATGAACCTTATGACGTAGAGTCTTGTGTGAGCTATGGTTGAACTCGGCAGGGAGTTCCCTTTTCATTGTTGACGATTTGCGGCGTCTGAGTGCCGCGCGAATGCACGGTTGCAAGGAGCAGCGTTCGCCGGTAACCACCAGCGAGGCGCGAGGGCCCGTCCATCGCTGCTCGCAGCTTTAATAAGAGTTTGAATTTCGTCACGGCACTTATATCACAGCTACCCCAAGGTCTTACAAAGCTAATCGTTGTGTCCGATTTGAATTTAAGTTATGTTTATGAACTGAGGGGTCTTGTTAGGACGAGCAGCTAGCTAGCTATATGTCCCATTTAATACAATGGGAATTGATTGCAGCTAGCTAGCTACACTTTCAGCATAACTATAGTATATTTACAGTTTGAATTTCGTCAAAGCCGGTCGATGGAAAGCCGTTCCACTCCCTATTCAGTCCCATTGTACCGTATTTGTTTGCAGTTCCACCAGAGTTCCACTGGGGGTGATCGTGGTCCAATGCAAAATGAATGGGAGCCTATGGAGCTAGACGGCTAAATGTGGCTCTTTCGCCCGATTGCCGTTGAGAAACCTCAGATTTGATTGTAGTTTTTGCAAGTTCAACATGGGTTATAGGTCGAAATTTGAATGAACGAGTACTTATGTCCTTTTGATTTCTTACAGGGTGAGTCGTTGTTGCCCATAACACGCTAGCATTCTGCTAATGAATGCTGATTGGTCAGTGAAGGACTGATTACGATTGGAGATCCAGCTGGACGGCATCTGAAGCAGAGCCTGAATGTCAGAGTGAATATTTCGGCGTGGTCTTTAAAACATTAGCATTACCTCTTTCTAGCATCTGTATTGACACGGAGAGCCTAACCTGTCAGCTGTGTTGTCGATGCCTCGAGAGAACAAAGGAAGTGACTCAGAGCTTGTCGTAAAGCAGTGTCTCTGGCCGTATATGTGTATGACGTCATTGACATTTTAAAAGGCTTTTTAGAACAAAAATGACTTTAAAAAAATCTGACACCCAGCAGTGTGTATTTTCTTAGCCTCCCCTTTCGAATGCAACATTCAAATTACTAGACAAAAAATTATATCCTGAGAAAAGTGGATTTTGAGAGGTATAGCTCCATAGAGTCCCATTCATTCTGCACTGGCCTGTGAGCGCCCCCTATATGGATCTCTGGTGGAACTGCAACCAGTTCAGAACCCGGAAGTAACCATAGACAGTATATAATGGACCAATAGACCCCGTGTCTGTGGATGGAGACCAGTGAAGGCTATTAGAAGCACTTTTCCAGTGATGGCCAGCTTTACTGCGCAGCCTCCAACTGAGAGAATGTGACGTGAGCAACATGTCTGAAAGTTGTAAGTCTTCTGGTGGCTGCGCTAAGAGAAATCTCAATCATTCCCAATCTTACAGATACGGAGAGTGTAGGTATATGTAAGGAGATAACATAGGCACAGGCTAATTATTGCTAAATAACATGCTAGTTGACATTAGCAATTAAACCTAAACAGCTCATGTAAGTCGAAACTGCCTGCAAGCTTACCCTGTACTATACGGTAATTCCTCTACTATGTGACACAATCGTTAGCCTATTTTTATAAAAGCGTCTGCTACGGAGCCATAACGTGAGATACAAGGTAATGGAGCCTTTTATACGTTGTCGTGTTTCTTTAGAACTAAGCAATGGACAAATAGAGTCTTTAAACGCTTCAGATGTAAAGTTATTCGTCAAGTGACGTAAAAAAAAAAATGGCGGTCAGTGGAATGCTAACAGGAGGTGATACCTTTGTAGCAACAAAATGGCGCCATCGGAGGTTCGAGTTCTGAAGCGAAGCTTACCCCCTTGGAAGTAGAGAGGGAGAGGAACTACTTCCTATATTAGAAATTCATTGACTGAACTCAAGCCAACTGTTATCCGCTCTCTCTCCCCTCAACTGGAACAGTGACAGGATGTCATCACTCGTCATGGCAACCAGATAAACAACAGGGCAAGCACACGTGTCAGAGCCTTGTCAGTGGGATTTAGAGGTTGATGGATGGAACCCTTAAACATATAGACCTTTTCCCCTTCTTATAAGATGTCACCCTGAAACCGAAACTGAAACTGATTTCAGCCTCCATCTTGTCAGTTGTCTGAACAGAAAAAGATCAAGATGTACAACAAATCACATAGTGCCACATTTGGGATCAGCTTTTAATCAGAATTTGATATGCCTCATAAGCATATTTTGTGGATTACCAATTAAAATGATCACTTATTTAAGTTCACTTTTACCAAACCTCACTCAAAATATTTTTTTGCAGTTCTGACTTCTTAGACTTAGACTTCTCTTTATTGATCCCTTTGGGATGACTCCCGCAAGGAAATTAGATTTCCAGCAGCAGATTTTAGCATCTTACAAAACACTTTAAATAGAAAAAGATAGAAAAAAAACAGTATAAGAATAACAATAACCTTTTAGCTAAATATTTTTACAAAAATAAACAAACAGTAAAACAACAATAAACTACAGATAAATAAAGATAGATATATATATATAGGACTGTGTATGGTATTGTGTTATTATACAGTTAATAAATAAATGACATTTAGCATAAATTAGCAGTTAAGAGCAGTTAAGAGTGTCCAGGTTTGTATGTGAGTAGATTATTAATAATTTATTGCACAGTGTTCTGTTCTGTCCTCTTTACCCTATTTCCTCCTCCCCCCGAGTGAGGAGTTGTACAGTATGATAGAATGAGGGACAAAGGAGTTCTTGAGTCTGTTGGTCCTACACTTGGGAAGGAGCAGCCTTCCACTGAACAGGCTCCTCTGGTTGCTAATGACGGTGTGCAGGGGGTGGCTGGCATTGTCAGGAATGTCCAGCAGTTTATCCAGTGTCCTCCTCTCTGCCACCGTCAGAACTGATGAGAACACTTTACTGGAACCTGCGTGTTTGTGTGTTGTGTGGGCGTCTTGTTTGTTTTTTTCAACATTCCTGCCAAGTCCTGCCAAGAACATTCACTACACTTCTACAGAAGTGCCCCGCCTACATGCCCACATGCTCCCCACTTCATAAAAACAACTGACATAAAAAGGTTATGTTAGGGATTTACCAACAATTACACGCACAAACACTTCTTTTTTTTACTGATTCCTACCTAACCCCACTGTTTAAAATAAGATTATGGTTTGCCAAAACTTTAGAAGCCAATCTTTACAGGTATTTTCCGGCTCTCTATGTACAGCACTGTCAAATATATTTCGTCAATGTTGGTCCACTTACTGTAACATGCTGTTATGTGGAATTAAAGGAAACATATCAGAAATACGGCAGACAAACAACAGGGTTTTTGCTATGTACATGTAGGCTAGTATATAAAGTCATAATTACATGACTCTACAGAGCCGTGTGCTCTACTGAACCAAAGCCGGTCTACGGAAAGCCGTTCCACTCCCTATTCAGCCAGCCCCATTGTACCAAATTTGTTTGCAGTTCCACCAGAGTTCCACTGGGGGTGATCGCGGTCCAATGCAAAATGAATGGGACTCTATGGAGCTAGACGGCTAAATGTGGCTCTTTTGGCCGATTGTCGTTGAGAAACCTCAGATTTGATTGTAGTTTTTACAAGTTCAACATGGGTTATAGGTCGAAAGTTGAATGAACGAGTACTTATGTCCTTTTGATTTCTTACAGGGTGAGTCGTTGTAGCCCATAACACACTAGCATTCTGCTAATGAATGCTGATTGGTCAGTGAAGGACTGATTACGATCGGAGCTCCAGCTTGACGGCATCCGAAGCAGAGCCAGAATGTCAGAGTGAATATTTCGGCGTGGTCTTTAAAACATCAGCAAACCTCTTTCTAGCATGTGTGTTGACAGGGAGAGCCTTACCTGTCAGCTGTGATGCCTCGAGAGAACAAAGGAAGCGACTCAGAGCTTGTCGTAAAGCAGTATCTCCGGCCGTATATGTGTATGACGTCATTGACATTTTAAAAGGCTTTTTAGAACAAAAAAATACTTTAAAAAATCGAACACCCAGCAGTGTGTATTTTCTTAGCCTCCCCTTTCGAATGCAATATTCAAATTACTAGACAAAAAATTATATCCTGAGAAAAGTGGGTTTTGAGGGCTATAGCTCCATAGAGTCCTATTCATTCTGCACTGGCCTGTGAGCGCCCCCTATATGGAACTCTGGTGGAACTTCAACCAGTTCAGAAGCCTGAAGTAACGAGGAAGAGGAACTGCTTCCTGTATTAGAAATTCTTTGACTGAACTCAAGCCAACTGTCATCCACTCTCTCTCCCCTCAACTGGAACAGTGACAGGACGTCATCACTCGCGAAGTCATGGCAACCAGATAAACAACAGGGCAAGTACACGTGTCACTCACTCTCAGGCAAAGTCACAAACGGCGACGAAAGCCGCAACTTGAAATCCGCACTCACTCAGCTGGTGCGTGGCAGGCACTAGCGGCGCCAGGATTTTGATTGTAGGTGGGCCTCCAGAAAACTGGATGGGCCAGTTAAAATAAGCCAAAAAATATGTATGAAAAATATGTATATATAATATAATATATTTTCATTAGCTCTAGCCCGGTTAGCTATTGTTGGCAACTAGTTGATAACAACGCCTTACACTGTCTCACTGTGCATGCAAACAGTGTAACAACATGTCCACAGATAGAAGTTGCACATACCTGTGTGAACGACTGATTTAGTGACACAAATGAGACATAAGTGCTTATAACTTTATGTTACTGCAGCTTTCACAACTGTTGATACAGGGGGCAGCCATGTTGGATTTTGAACTCGGTGTACTGCGAGGTTGTACGATTTCCGAGCTCGTAAATACAAGGTCAGGGGGCGTGTTTCAAACTTTGACCTCGTAAAAAACGAGTTCCGAGGTAAATAGAACGCGGCATTACTCGTCACTTGTAACCGCGTTACTTAAAATGTCCTCCTCCTGCTCCTCGGAGCGTTTCTTGGTGAATTTAAATGAAAACAAGGTGCTTTGCTTTGCTTTGCTTTGCGTTTTATATCAGCTAGCTAAAAGCTACACTCTGTGTCTGTCTCATAGAGAGCCGAAGTCATGCCCTTCTACTTCCTGCCAATGGGACCTATCTTTCGAAAAAGTATGAACTAGAGTCAATGGAGAGATAATAATTATTTTTTGATCCCGTTTGAATTGAGCCATGGATTACAAATATGATATTTTTTAATTTAAAACATTATTTTTCAACCGAAGAAAGTCTCAGTTTATTGTTAAACTGTTGAAGTATAAGACTGTGAAAATATGTAATTAGAAAGACTACAAACTTCATGGATGACTTCTCGCTGAAGCTATGATGTCTGTGTGTATCGCACCGGGGATGTAGCGTTTGTCAAATGAGCAGAGGATCTTGCTTGTTCTTTAGCTAATCTGCTGAAAACACTTGACTGGATAAAACCCAGCAGTTAAGATAACGTTACATGTGTTGTGGAACAGAGCTAAGCTAGCTAGCGAGCGAGCCGAGCATCAAGTTAGGTGAGGTAGGTTGTGTGAGACGGGAGATGTAGTCCACTGAGCGGTTTCACACAAAACTAAGTGGTACTATGACAAACCTACAGCTAACTGAGACTTTCTTCGGTTGAAAAATTATCTTTTAAATTAATGAACATCATATTTGTAATCCATGGCTCAATTCAAACGGGATCAAAAAATAATTTGCTTCTCTGCGTTCACTACCGTACAGTTTAGATCCCATGAGGTCCACCGGAAGGTGAGACTTGAGAGCCTTGTCAATGGGATTTAGAGGTTCTATGTAGGTCCTAGTTACCCACTAAACTATCATTATTCAACTATGACAAGGTAAAATCGGTTTTGCACTCTATCACCTCTTTAAGAAGAAAGAGTAGTGATTGGGTTAATGATGTGTTCCTGAAAGAATTTGTGCTGCGCTTCATATCCAGCCTGTCCTGCGAAAGCCTCGGGATCCTCCTGTTAGAGCTGTTAAATGTGGCTCAGAAGTTTGGGGTCCCCTGCTGGAGCTGCTGCCCCACAATTGACTCCTTATAAGCCGATGATGATGGATGGAACCCTTAAACATATAGCCCTTTTCCCCTTCTTATAAGATGTCACCCTGAAACTGAAACTGAAACTGATTTCAGCCTCCATCTTGTCAGCTGTCTGAACAGAAAAAGATCAAGATGTACAACAAATCACATAGTGCCACGTAGTGATTTGGGATCAGCTTTTAATCAGAATTTGATATGATTCATAAGCATATTTTGTGGATTACCAATTAAAATGATCACTTATTTAAGTTCACTTTTACCAAACCTCAATCAAAATATTTTTTTGCAGTTCTGACTTTTAGAACTGATGAGAACACTTTACTGGAACCTGCGTGTTTGTGTGTTGTGTGGGCGTTTTTTTTTTTTTTTTCAACACTCCTGCCAAGTCCTGCCAAGAATACTGTTATTCACTACACTTCTACAGAAGTGCCCCACCTACATGCCCACATGCTCCCCACTTCATAAAAACAACTGACATAAAAAGGTTATGTTAGGGATTTACCAACAATTACACGCACAAACACTCTTTTTTTAATGATTCCTACCTAACCCCACTGTTTAAACGTCAAAATAAGCAATCAAATTGCCATGATGACACACACAGACTCACAAGTAAAGGAAAAATTTCAGTTGAAAGTTTTTGAGAGGAAATCTGTTTTCACTGATGATGGGTGCTATTGTATGTGAACCAACAAGGAATGGACCCAAACACAGAGAAAAGCAGGCTGACATGATCAGTTCAGTGGATTTATGGGGAAGTTACAAAAACTTACAGTGACACCAGTCAAAACTCCAGGGATCAGGCGGAGGGTCAGGCAGGCAGGTGGGCAGGAAGACAGGCGACAGGGTTCCACATAACAGATGCTAGAAAGCAAAGGCATGAGGGAACTGTGGCGAACTGTTAGAGAGTGGGGAAAAGAAGCTGGTATACGTATAGCAGAGCTGATAAGGAAATGGCTTGGCAGGTGGGGAGATGTGCGGGGAACTCAAGTCAGGCAACTTTTTTACTTTATCTTAAATCTTGTTTCTCCAGTTTTCTGAGTTCTACCTGTGAGTGGCATTCATGTTTTCTGATGGTGGACTCATTTAAGATCTCTGGAGAATAGTCAAACATTTTAGACAAAGGGACACTAGGAAGAATCAAAATAAAGTTAGGCTGAAAAGCCTAACTGTACCCCCTTCTGCATGCCTCTCTCCTTTTTATTTCTTTCCTGTCAGTTGGTTGCCTGTCATTCAGTATTAAGCAGTTGCAAAGTTGGAACATAACCCCCTGATGGAGTCTAGACACTGGTGGTGGCGGAGAAAGGGACCGGAGATCAGACCGAAGAGGAAACGGAGCGGTCAGCCGGGAGAAACACGATGACCGGAGGAGGAGGGTCGAACGCTTTGCCTGAAACGACAGCTGACAGCACAGGGACAGAACAGATTTAAAGCAGAGTTGTAAGGCTGTGATTGGCCCTTGAATTTCGTGGCCAAGTCTGATTGGTTTAACTGAAAGCGTCACTTCTAAACAGCTGATTTGATTTAAGAAGAAAGAGTAGTGATTGGGTTAATGACGTCTTCTTGAAAGAATTTGTGCTGAGCTTCATATCCAGCCTGTCCTGCGAACGCCTCAGGATCCCCCTGTCAGAGCTGTTACATGTGGCTCAGAAAAGGGAAGTTTGGGGTCCCCTCCTGGAGCTGCTGCCCCACAATTGACCCCTGATAAGCCGATGATGATGGATGGAACCTTTTTCCCCTTCTTATAAGATGTCACCGTGAAACTGAAACTGATTTCAGCCTCCATCTTGTCAGCTGTCTGAACAGAAAAAGATAAAGATGTACAACAAATCACATAGTGCCACATAGTGATTCAGGATCAGCTTTTCATCAGAATTTGATATGCCTCATAAGCATATTTTGTGGATTACCAATTAAAATGATCACTTAAGTTCATATGTCTAAAATCTTCACTTGCCCATTATGATGATTTGAGCTTCATAGTTAGTGTAGCAAGCAGTAGTGTTGCAGGTCTGATGATGCTCTCTGAAACTTCACAAAAAGGATTGAAAAGTCTTCTGTCATGCTTCTAAAAACCTCTGCCCTACCACACACACACTGGTGTTCTGCAATGAAATACCAGAGTAAAAAAAGGGGACCAATATATAAAAAAGGTTCAAATATTTGTACAATAAACTCAAAATATTTTTTTGCAGTTCTGACTACTAGAACTGATGAGAACACTTTACTGGAACCTGCGTGTTTGTGTGTTGTGTGGGCGTCTTGTTTGTTTTTTCAACACTCCTGCCAAGTCCTGCCAAGAATACTGTTATTCACTACACTTCTACAGAACTGCCCCGCCTATGCCCACATGCTCCCCACTTTATAAAAACAACTGTCATAAAAAGGTTATGTTAGGAATTTACCAACAATTACACACTTTACTGATTCCTACATAACCCCACTGTTTTTTTTAGGTCAAAATAAGATTATGGTTTGCCAAAACTTTAGAGGCCAATCTTTATAGGTATTTTCCGGCTCCCTGTGTACTGCACTGTCAAATATATTTTGCCAATGTTGGAGAGCTTTTTTTGGCTCTTTACACTCCACTTACTGTAAAATGCGGTTATGTGGAATTAAAAGAAACATATAAGCCATTCATCTACACACTGCCAGAACAGAGAGCTTTTTCAAAATCAGCAAAGTATCTCTTTAAAGGTAGTCTATATCCATAACGTTACACTTCCGGGATTGCTCCTGTTGGAGGAGATGATAAGTACATTTTTTAGCTGAAAACAGCACAAGACTGAGGGTGCATGACAGTCTAATTATCATGGCCTTAAGGCCTATATTCCAAAAAAATTATGATGGGATACTAATAATAATGATGTTAATGATAAAAACATAACAGAGAAATATATGAAGAACAAGCAAGCAAAGTGCTGACAATATGACTATAGCTTTTAATCACATAGTAGTGTCTTAAGTTTTGATGTTGTTCTTCCTAAACTGCCCTCCTAAAGTTTTTTGTTTGTTTATAATCAATAATATTCTTATGATGCTTCTGTTAGCTTGCTATGAAAAAACAAAAAATAAACAAAGGATGATTGAGGCTCTATAATTGCTTTTATCTACTAAATATTCAGTTGAATTGTGACATGTTTACAATATAAACTGGCATTAATACTCTTTCTTAGTACCCATTAAATCTGTAGAGTGTACAACTTGAGCTTTACAATAGCCTATTTACCAGGATATGTGTCTAGTTACTTATTTTTGAACTTCATGTTTACTGAACTTCATGAAATTTCTGTAGAAAGACATGGTTTCTAAAGAAACAGGCCTTGCAGTCATGAGATTGTCAATGTTTGATTTACTTACTTGGATTACTGACAAGGAGGAAGGGGTACGGGACCAATTGGCTCGCTTCTGCGCAAGTACCAAGCAGAAGGACCATGATTGATTGCAGAGGGACAGGGGAGGTAGGCCTACTGTAAGATGACACTCTCTCTATTTCCTTTTTCGAGGACTAGAGTCCCAACTAAACTGGTATAAAGGGCTCTGTACACTCTTTGTAAGGGGCTTTTTTGTTTTTCCTCTGCTCAAACCAGGGAGGGTGACCTGACGAGCAAGCAACATCTTTTTCCCTAAGAATACAGTAAATTTAGTTCTGAAATAATTTGGTGCGCTTTAGTACTCAAACAAAAACTGGTGAACGTTGGTTTGAGCGGGTCTTTGGTAGGTATGACTGGATGATTACGCTGTTCTTCCTCTCATGAAAGATTCACGACGGGACGTTCATGCTGCAACAGCATTTTCTTCCTCTTGTGAAGTGACATCGGGGCAATGGGACAACTGAAGTAAACCAGTTTACTTAATTCAGAACAAAAATACTAAAAGCTTGAAAGGAAAATTCTGAGTGACTACGGAAATATAGCTTCAAGCAGCAAATGAGGGGGGCAAGCAGTACACAAGCAGGAATGGCGTTGCCATGGCATGAGCAAGCATCCAAGCCCCCAGGAAGAGCGCCATGTCTAAAAGCCACCATGGGGTTAGCGGATAATGGTTGTACTGCACCCCATGGCCCAGACAGACTTTTCACATAGACTTTGCATGGCGAAAGAATCTTCTATATTTCAGTTGATCATTTTTTTGGGGGTTACATCAACTTACCAGCCCGAACAATTAAAGGGTCCTTGTTTAAAACGTCAGGTTTTTCACATTTTTAGCCAAATCCAGAGTTATTAAACTAGGTATGACGAACGCCCATAATGGACGCAAACAGACCCGCGGGACTGCGCCCGCCCACTCGCATGACTGTAATAATGTATATAGCTAATGGTTGTAATTCACCATGTGTTCTATTAATCGTCCATGGTATTATCTTACACTCAAACATTTTTTTAGTGTAACATGTTGTGGCAAAATGACTTATTGTACATCTTGCAATAATACAAATTTATTTTCGCATCTCGTTTTTTTGTGACATCTTAGGACATGAGAAGGAATATAAAAATATGTTTGAGGGTTACTTATGAAACTTGGTTTACATTTGGATTTAATAACAATAGTTATAAGTGGTAATATAGCACATTTTTAAACAAAGTTACAAGGTGTTTTACAGTAAAACAGCAAAGTGGTGTGTGTTTTGGGGAATTAACTAATTAACTAACATACATGCATATGTCTGACTTATATTTGGCGCCTCATTAATAGACTGAGATATATTTGAGATCTCTGAAGCTAGTAAGTTGATCGTTTTTCAGCTATTTTTTAAAAACACATAGACCTACTTTATAGATACATTTAAAGGAAAAACAAACTAGATAAACTATACTTTCTTTAGATCTTATGACATACTTGACTGTTTGCTTATTAATCCAATACACAATCCTAGTATTATAAGTATAATATTGAAACATTTAAGATCTGAGTTATTTCGTTTTAACATACCCTTGTTAAGTTTCTTAGCTCGCTTGCTTGTATTTTCAAACGTGTGTTTTCTTCTTTTAACGTTATGTTAAGATAAAAGGCCTTTACATTCTTCAAGTCTATCCTGATACAATCATCTTGTCACAAGTGCATATGTATAAAGGTTGTTGGTCGCTGTAATTGTTTTCACTGTACATACTGGCTGATAAAAGAGTGATTCCTAAGTTGCTATAGACATTGCGGCTCCATTAAAGACCAGGCAGAAGAAAGCCATATCAGAGCCTTGGCTGAATGAAACAACCTGCACTGCCAGACAGGATTGTCGAAGAGTTGAGCGAAAGTGGAAAAAGGACAAATTGCAAGTGTCTTTTCAAATATTGAAGGATTGCTGGCATCATTACCAATCCATTGTGAAAGAGGCAAAAAGAAATATTTTTTTCTGATATTGTTCTTCTAAACTGTTGTAAACCCCGATCTAAATGCACCACAGACTGTAATTGAGGCCTCTCCTGCTGTGTGTGAGGATTTTCTTCACTACTTCATTTATAAAGTCACTTCTACCAGAGCACTTATTTCACCTTCTGCTTCTGATCCTTTGGTGTTTGTGCCCTGCCGTACTTTGTTCGACACGTTTGAACCTGTGACCCTGCCTTTTGTGCAGGAGATTGTGGGTCATCTGAAGCCCTCGAGTTCTCATGATGATAATGTTTCGCCACGATTTTTTAAGGAGGTTTTTCCCACTGTTGGGCCATCTTGTCTCACAGTTATTAATAGCAGTCTTTACTCTGGAGTAGTCCCTGTAAATCTTAAACATGCAGTTGTGCTGCCTTTATTAAAAAAAACCTGGGCTGGATCCTACTATTTTGGCAAATTTTAGGCCTAGCTCCAAATTGCCCTTCTTCTCTAAAATCTTAGAGAAGATTGTATATTCCCAGCTCATGGACTTTTTAAATGAACAAAATATTCTTGAAATTTTTCAATCTGGTTTTAAAACATTGCACAGCACAGAATCAGCGCTTTTAAGAGTTTTTAATGATATCTTTTTAGCTACTGACTCTGGTCACTGTGTTATCCTTGTACTTTTAGATTTGACTGCAGCATTTGATACAGTGGACCATGACATCCTCATTGTTCGTTTGGAGCAGTGGCTGGGCGTCGGTGGCACAGCACTGGAATGGTTCAGGTCCTACCTGTCACATCGGACTTTCTGTGTCGGCCTTGATGACTTGATGACTCAGTGTCCTCCACTGTGTCCTCCACTGCACCGAGCCCTGTGGGGTCCCACAGGGCTCGGTGCTTGCCCCTCTTTTATTTTCTCTATATCTACTCCCACTTGGTTCCATTCTCAGAAAACATGGCATTTCTTTTCACTGCTATGTGGACGACAGCCAGATCTACGTCCCCCTCAAAAAGTTTGATTCTTACTCTGTTAACCCACTGCTACAGTGTTTACATGACATTAAAGCTTGGATGTATTTAAATTTCTCTAAATTTTAATGAAGAAAAGACAGAAGTCATGGTCTTTGGTGGCTCGTCTGTGACAACACTTTGAGACAGTAATCCACGCCTTTGTGACCACTTGGCTGGATTACTGTATTGCACTTTATATAGGGGCTAGTGGGTCCTCCATTGCACGTCTTCAACTGGTAAATGCTGCTGCACGTCTTTTAAATGGCACACGCAAGTACGAGCACATTTCACCTATTTTAGCTTCACTCCACTGGTTGCCTGTCCATTTGAGGATTCATTTTAAAATTATTTTATTTGTTTTTAAAGTCTTGAACGGCCTTGCCCCACCTTACCTCTCTGAGCTGCTGCACCCCTACACTCCTAGCCGATCTCTCAGGTCAGCTGACCAGCTGCTCCTGATGGTGCCTAAAGCTAGGCTTAAGCTCAGAGGGGATCAAGCGTTTGCCGTTGCAGCTCCAAAACTTTGGAATGGACTGCCTCTGCACATTGGACAGGCCTCCTCTCTGTCTAATTTTAAGAATCTTCTTAAAACTCACCTCTTTTCTTTGGCTTTTAACACCAGGTAGAGTGTTGATCTTACGTATACTTGCATATATATATTACATTTTGTATTGTGTTTGTCATATTGTATTTTATTAATTCTACACTGTCTGTAGAAACACAAAGAGCACATTTACCACTAAAAACTGTTACTTTAGTCAAACAAAACCATTCACTAAACTACGTAATTAAAGGGAACATTATAGAAAATATAGATTCAAACAATCTGTTAAAAAGGTAGATATACAATTATGTTTGGCAAACATAATGCTATCTCATATTGTATAATACCAGCTTGACTGACTTCCCTGCATAGCAACAGTTGCTAAACTATGGTTGGACAACTGTTTTACATAATTGACATGAAACAAGAGATAACTGAACAAATGACAAAAGGGTACAGGATTAGAACTTAGAAAATAAATGTATTTTTTATTTATTATCAATTTATCTTTAAAGAGCCATAAGTGGAGATTTTCAAATGTTTTCATAGCTGATTGAAAAAACACTGTAAGCCAACATACTTTCACAATGTCTTGGTTCTGACACTGAACAATAACAAGAAAGTGGCGTGGGAGTAGATGACTAAACGGAAGGTGATCACATCAGGAATATTGTTTTAAACTGGAAAATGATATTACCTGGTACTTTATATGGGCAAGTATAGGCTTGTCTTATAAAAACTACTGTTAGCTACACTTACTATGAAGCTCATCACATCATAATGGGAAAGTGAAGATTTTAGCAAAAACATTAATGAACTTAAATAAATGAATAATTGTATGGCAGTCCATAAAATATGTAGGATGCCTATGCAATTTGGATAAAAAGCTGATCCTAAATCAATAAGAAAATGTTGCAGCAAAATGATTTTATTGTACATCTTGCAATAATAATAATTTTTGCATATTGTTTTTTGTGACATCTTAGGATATGAAAAGGAATATAAAACATATGTTTGAGGGTTACTAATGGAATTTGGTTTACATTTGGATTGATTAGCAATAATTATAAGTGGTAATATAGCACACGTTTTTAAACAGAGTTACAAGGTGTTTTACAGTAAAAAAGCAAAGTGGTGTGTGTTTTGGAGAATTAACTAATTAACTAACATGAATGCATCTGTCTGACTTAACAAGCCCTTACTGAAGGACACAACCAAATTGTGCCTGCAGAGAAATGGTTGCTTTTCAGCTGAAATCTACTTCACTTTCTCATGGTTTGACACTATCTCACCAGGAACTGTGACCCTGACAATGCAGAGCCTTAAAAGTACTGTATCTTTAAAATCAATTCTAAAAGCAGGGAGAATGGAGGAACATTTACTGGCCAAGCAAGTTGTTGAAAAAGTTGTTGGTGAATTGTATGTGTATGTCTAATTTTTCCATGTGTGTCTTTGATTGATGACAATTTTCCACTATCCTCCAGAGATTACGAGTGTGTTCACCATCAGGAAACATAAATGCCAATTACAGGTCAAAAAAAAAAAAAAAAAAAAAATGGATAAACAGGATTTAAGATAAAATAAAAAAATCCCCTCATCTGAGCTTCCCCGCCCATCTCCCCACCTGCCACGCCATTTCCTTATCAGTGCTGCAGTATTTATACCAGCCTCTTTCTCCCACTCTCTCACAGTTTGGCTAATTTGCCTTTTTGCATTCTAGCATCTGTTACCTGGTACCCAGGCACCTGTCGCCTATCTTCCGTCCTACCTGCCTGATCCCTGGAATTTTGACCGGTGTCACTGTAAGTTTTTCTAACTTCCCCATAAATCCAGTGAACTGATTGTGTCTGCCTGCTTTTGTCTCATTTGGATCATTTCCTTGTTTGCTCACATATGCCAGCATCAGTGACGGACTGGCCATCTGGAATTTGGGCAAATGCCAGATGGGCTGCACCCCTATGGGCAACTACTGATAAAGTTATTTTATGCATACAGCTGCAAGGTGCGTGGAAAGTTAACTCGGAAGGCAGAGTTACTATTTTCCAAGCTAGGTTGTTGACAAAAATAGGGCTGGTGTGTTGCAAATGCCAGGGCCGTTTTTTGATCCCAGTCAGACACTGGCCAGCATACATTATTACTTTATTTCCAACCACGACAGAGACGCTGGTATTGTTTTCACCTTGTGAGTCTGTTTGTGTCATCATGGCAAAATGCAATTAACAGTTATTTTGTTCTGTGTTTCATCTGCAGCTGAAGCTGTGAGTATTGCTGCTGATTGCCCTGCCTGCTCTTTCGTCAGCCAGCGAGAAGAACGACGATTTAGGTAAACTGAAACTACCGTACAACTACTATTTCCCATTCTGCGGTTTATTTTCCAAGTGTCCTCATTTAAGCATCTCTTAAATAAATTCTACACAGAGGGCAACAGAAGAAAACTATGGAGCTAGAACAGTGACAGTACATTTTTGCATAAAAAAAAGGCATTTGTTTTTAATGTTTTTGGCAGCCTGTTTTAATTTTAGTCTAGTCTTTGTGTCAAGCTGTAATTTTAGTTTTTATTAGTTTTAGTCACGTTCATACTCATTTTAGTGTAGTCAAGTTTTGCCTCGCTGCTGCGCCGGTCCCCGCTGATCCAAATCGGACCAGCCAAAGACAGAGTGGTGATCGGTAGGATCTTACACGTAGTCCAGGACGACCTGTATGTCGATATCGGCGGAAAGTTCCACTAAGTTTGCCGGCGGCAGGCGGACGGAGAGAAGCTACAGCGGGGCAGCAGAGACCGTCTGCAGCTGCAGGATCTGGAGCTCAGTGCCCGTTAAAATGACATGTAACGCATAAATACATACAGAAATAGATAGTGGAGGAATGAGCCTGGACATTTCAGTCTGTTTTAAACTTCACCTTGAAGCAGAAACTCTTAGTTCAGAAGGGTGAAGTTTCCGTTTGGACTCAGATCTGTGAACCGATCATAATAAATATTCTTTGTATTAACACATTAATTAGTTTCTTTGTTTTGTAGTCGATAGTTCATCTTTTAGTTTACTTAAGTGGAAGCAGTATCAAGTGGAAGAATGGGACTATAAACCTAGGCTTACAGGCATGAGGCATTACATTTTGAACAAAGTAGATTATATTAATATCAAAAGCTTAATTGACCTTTGGAACGAATCACAAATATGGAGCTTTGATTTCAAAAAAGGTACTCCTGTTATACAGTATTTAGGTTTACATTTTATTGTTATTTGAACAGCTGAGCATTTAATCATGAACCAGGTGAAGAAACCGGTTTATTATTTATTTGATTTTGCAACTGTCTCTATGAAACTACTTGTGACATGTCATATTTGATTTTGGCTTTGACTGAACATTTGCTCTCACTTTGCGGAAAAAAATATCGGGATATATATCGTATATCGATATTCAGCCAAAATATATCGGGATATGACTTTTGGTCCATATCGCCCAGCCCTACTATAACCCATGTTGAACTTGTAAAAACTACAATCAAATCTGAGGTTTCTCAACGACAATCGGCCAAAAGAGCCACATTTAGCCGTCTAGCTCCATAGAGTCCCATTCATTTTGCATTGGACCGCGATCACCCCCAGTGGAACTCTGGTGGAACTGCAAACAAATTTGGTACAATGGGGCTGGCTGAATAGGGAGTGGAACGGCTTTCCGTAGACCGGCTTTGGTTCAGTAGAGCACACGGCTCTGTAGAGTCATGTAATTATGACTTTATATACTAGCCTACATGTACATAGCAAAAACCCTGTTGTTTGTCTGCCCTATTTCTGATATGTTTCCTTTAATTCCACATAACAGCATGTTACAGTAAGTGGACCAACATTGACGAAATATATTTGACAGTGCTGTACATAGAGAGCCGGAAAATACCTGTAAAGATTGGCCTCTAAAGTTTTGGCAAACCATAATCTTATTTTGACCTATAAACAGTGGGGTTAGGTAGGAATCAGTAAAAAAAAGAAGTGTTTGTGCGTTTAATTGTTGGTAAATCCCTAACATAACCTTTTTATGTCAGTTGTTTTTATGAAGTGGGGAGCATGTGGGCATGTAGGCGGGGCACTTCTGTAGAAGTGTAGTGAATGTTCTTGGCAGGACTTGGCAGGAATGTTGAAAAAAACAAACAAGACGCTAGCTAAGTCTAAGAAGTCAGAACTGCAAAAAAATATTTTGAGTGAGGTTTGGTAAAAGTGAACTTAAATAAGTGATCATTTTAATTGGTAATCCACAAAATATGCTTATGAGGCATATCAAATTCTGATTAAAAGCTGATCCCAAATGTGGCACTATGTGATTTGTTGTACATCTTGATCTTTTTCTGTTCAGACAACTGACAAGATGGAGGCTGAAATCAGTTTCAGTTTCGGTTTCAGGGTGACATCTTATAAGAAGGGGAAAAGGTCTATATGTTTAAGGGTTCCATCTATCAACCTCTAAATCCCACTGACAAGGCTCTCAAGTCTCACGCATTGGGCGTGAGACACACGCATTTCAACCCGTTCACACGCTCACACGCCACACCTTGTATTTCTCACGCAGAGAAATTACCAGGATAACGCCTACCAAGTTGTGCCGCTATTTTTTAAACAGTGGAACAGGTAGAGGAATCAAGTGAGTTCCCCATAGGGTTCAGAACGCCCTGCCACCACCCGTGGCGCTACCATTGGGCATTTTAGGACCGGGCCCGCCCATTTTGACCCAGGCCTATAGTGAGTAGTGAGTGATTTTCATTCTAGCAGTTCATCCAATAAGCAGCCCGAGGAAAGCTTTGAGTGACAGCTTCTCAGCCAATCAGCGGCTTCTACCCCACGTGTGGACTCTTATGCCTGCCCACAGGCTGCATCGTCACCAGCAAGTGATCCAATGAAATGAATGATGTTTGCGTGCAAGCTTTTCAAGCAAGCTCAATAGAGAGCCGAAGTCCCGCCCCTTCCAGTGGACCTCATGGGACCTAAACTCAGAAAAAATATTAACTGTAGTGAACGTGGAGAAGCAAATTATTTTTTGATCCCGTTTGAATTGAGCCATGGATTACAAATATGATGTTCGTCAATTTAAAAGATAATTTTTCAACCGAAGAAAGTCTCAGTTAGCTGTAGGTTTGTCATATGACCACTTAGTTTTGTGTGAAACCACTCAGTGGACTACATCTCCCGTCTCACACAACTTACCTCACCTAGCTTGATGCTCGGCTCGCTCGCTAGCTAGCTAGCTTAGCTCTGTTCCACAACACATGTAACGTTATCTTAAGTGCTGGGTTTTATCCAAGGGGGTAAGCTTCGCTTCAGAACTCGAGCCATCATGGCGCCATTTTGTTGCTAACTGGCCATCACCTCCTGTTAGCATTCCGCTGACCGCCATTTTTTTTTAACGTCACTTGACTGCGAATAACTTTACATTTGAAGCTTTTAAAGACTCTATTTGTCCGTTGTTTAGTTCCAAAGAAACACGACAATGTATAAAAGGCTTCATTACCTTGTACCTCACATTATGGCTCCGTAGCAGACGTTTTTGTAAAAATAAGCTAACGATTGTGTCATAACCAAGTGACTTACTGTCGCATAGTAGAGGAATTACCGTATAGTACAGGAGAAGCTCGCAGGCAGTTTCGACTTACATTAGCTGTTTAGGTTTAATTACTAATGTTAACTAGCATGTTAGTGATCAATAATTAGCCTGTGCCCATGTTATCTCCTTACAATGTATAAAAGGCTTCATTACCTTGTACCTCACTTTATGGCTCCATAGCAGACGTTTTTGTAAAAACAGGCTAACGATTGTGTCATAACCACGCAACTTACTGTCGCATAGTAGAGGAATTACCATATAGCACAGGAGAAGCTCGCAGGCAGTTTCAACTTACATTAGCTGTTTAAGTTCAATTGCTAATGTTAACTAGCATGTTAGTTAGCAATAATTAGCCTGTGCCCATGTTATCTCCTTACATATACCTACGCTCTCTGTCTCTGCAAGATTCGGAATGATTGAGATTTCTCTTGGCACAGCTGCCAGAAGACTTACAACGTTCAGACACGTTGCTCACGTCACATCTACGTCGGCAAGCTCAGTGTGCAGCTGCTCAGTAACGCTCAGCTATCACCGGAAAAGTGCTTCTAATATAGGGTAACCAGATTTCCGGTAGCTGAAACCGGGACACTTTGCGCGTGACCGTAGTGCTTGTGCACGTGCACACTATTTTTAACATGAACATGTGCCATCCCAGGTCAGACATAGACAAAGACAGTAACTTCATTATTTTGATCATAGGCTCCTCATTCTAAAAAAGATTTTTTGAAGTGTTATTTATTCCAATAACACCAAAAGAATTTAAATTATTTATTGAAAAATTTGAGCATTAAACACTTCATTTCTTGCATTCTGGTGAATTGTTATGCACATATTTCTACCTTTTTCTGAATCAATGTATGCTGCAAATATCTTTATGTAAAGACAAACATAGATTACAATCCAAATATAAAAACATAATGGAATGTATTGAAGTAAGGCTCTCAGGCATTCTGTATTGCTTTCAACTATTTATTCTCCTATGGATGGACTTTTCTAATTATATCTGAGTCAGCACACATGTAGCCTAGGCATCATTTGGCCTACTCCTCCCTCCTGTTTTGCTCTTTTGTTGTTAATGTATTAATAAACCCCTGGACTGTAATATTTCAGATGTGTTTGAGCAATGTCCAAAACTTTGTGCACATTCAAAATACAGTATATCTGTGTTCTCTGTGATTTGGATGTCATGATTTTGAGAAAAATAAAGTTATAATAGGCTATTACAAGAATAAAGTCACTATATTTCAGAAAATAATCTATCGGCTACCTGCACCATTAGTCTGCTGTGCATTACGTGATTGCTCTGCTGATAAGGTAGAATAGACCTTCTACCAGACACAGAGCCCCGTTTGGGTGTCTGAATGAGACAAAGAGTTAAGCTAGGGAAGTGGCTGTACCATAGGGCTGTACACTGCTCTACATTGGAGGTGGAAATCCGAATCTACTGCAGAAATACACAGAGCACAAACGCAACACATCTGCCGCAGCATGTCGACAGCTGAACGCGTCTGTTATAACCTGAAGCTGCGCTGTAAACAGGTCTGCTTCAGAGCTCCGTGTGTCTGAGTCTGAACCATAGACTGTAAACATCCCGTCACAGGAACTTCAAACTAAATCATTAGTATTGCGCTCCTAAACGTTGTGTTGATGGCATCGATGTATTAGACTGATTTGGCTATGATTCCTCCGAAAACTTCACCCGGCTTTCACAGCTTTCCTAGATAGAGACCGTTGCTAGGTGATGGTGATGAAAAAAACCTGTCCTGCATATTAACGACTACAAATAGCAATGCAGATTAAGACTAGGCGATTTCTTAGGCAGATATTTATTTGGGTCTATATTGAGGCGAAGCACAGGCCTTCAAAGCACTGCTACTTGGGCGCAGAGATAGTACAGGAGTACAGGAGGCTGTTTTGTTCTTTTTCTTTTTTTAAAAGCAGTAAGCATTACAATTATGCAAATAAACATTCACACTTTAGTTAAAATATACAACTAAAGAAAGAGAAGAAAAACATCAGAAGACATGAATGCCACTCCCAGGGAGAACTGAGATACTGGAGGCATACCATTTAAAGTTAAATGAATAGTCCCTCACCAGCACGTCATATCCTTATCAGCTCTGCAGTATTTATACCAGCCTCTTTTCCCCAATCACTGACAGTTCGGCAAAGTTAGCATCTGCCTTTCCTTTCTAGCAACGGTTACCTGGAACTCTGTCACCTGTCGGCCTGCCTGACCCTCCACTTGATTCCTGGACTTTTGACCTGTGTCATTGTAAGTTTTTGAAACTTCCCATAAATCCACTCAACTAATCATGTCAGCCTATTTTTCTCTGTGTTTGGGTCCTTCTCTTGATCAATGGTGGAAACAGGAACTTTCTCTCTCAAAACCTGTAAACTTTAAATTAATTATAATATTTTTACCTTTTCATTTTGATTCTTGTTCTTTTTTAATAATGTGATTTTTTTTAATTAAATAAAATGTATGACAAATAATATAGAAGTGTGTGTGTGTGTAATAGAGGAAGAGGGGAAAAGGAAGAATGTCACGGGAGTAAGTAGCGAGGCTTGGACCCACGTGCAGTTCAGTTCCGAAAACAGAGTTTATTAACAAAAACTTACAAGTACTTCCAATAGTATGAAGGCCAGGAAGCCAAGAATGAGAAGGCACACACAGTACATCACTCCAGAAAACACAAAAAACTCAGAGCAAAAGCTTGTCACCACTGACCATCAACACATGAAGCACACAGACAGAATGAAATGATCCCACAAGACACAAAGGAAACACAGAGACTAAATAAACAGGGTAATGCGTAAACAAGAGACAGCTGACACAAGGAGAGGGAAACAGGTGAAACACATTGGGCAATCACAAGGGTGGGAAAACTGAAAACAGGAAGTATACTAGACAAGACAAGGGAGACAAGACGGACTTCAAAATAAAACAGGAAATGGGAAAACCAACAGAAACATGAAACCAACTAAAACAAAGAAACTTGACACAAGGACTGGTGAACAGGTAAAAGACATCAGACAATAACAAAGGCGGGAAAACCAAAAGACAGAAAGCAACAAAACAAGAAACACTAAGGGGAACAGAAAAACAGCTAAATAAAACAGGTCCAAACACACAAAACACCACAAGAGCAGGGCAGGCGTGACAAAGAAAAAATATGAAAATAAAGAAAGAGAGGGAAAGAGAGGATTTTTTTGTTTGAGGACAATGACATAGCTGGATATTTAAAAAAGATTAGGAATATATTGATTGATTATTTATGTAATTTGGTTTATGCTTAAATATTGTTCCTATTTGTGCCTTCTCAAAGGTAGTGAGCACAACCTGGCCATGCATCAAACCAAACTGGAATGGCAGACCTTTAATGGTTGTCTCCCCAATGGAGCAGTTTCAATCTACAACGGATATGCTGGACGCACCGACTATGTTGCCCATTACGATGGCACGGCCGGCTTATACAACCCTAACAAGGGTCCTTACTGCATCTACCCCTATTGTTGGAAAGAGCATCGTGGCTCTCCATTTCAGATCCTGGTTAACAAAGACAACTCTGAGCTTTTAGAATGGAAGGATGGCTCCCACGGTTCAGTGCCTCCGAATGCAGTCGAGACCTGCCCCGGCAGCGGTATATATGTTGGGAAGAACCAGTATGGTCTTGGAAAGGTAGATGTTGAAAATCAGGCCTTCTACTATCCGTGGGAAGGTAAGGAGTATAAGGAACGTTCCTACCAGGTCCTGACCGTTAACAAAGATGTAATCAGCGAGGACATAACTGATGTCAAGTATAAGATTGATGGGGATGAAGTCATTAAGAGTCCTGCAATGACCTTGGACAAATATGTCATCAGCAACGAGCAGTGCCGGTCAGTGAAACAGACAACTACCCTCTCAAAGACAACCCAAAAGGAGCAAAGGTGGGACACCAGCTTTTCATTCACAGTGGGCGCTAAGACTAGTATCACCACTGGAATCCCCTTCATCGCTGAAGGAAAACTCGAGTTTAACGCAGAAACGACCTCCCAGTTCACCAAGGGGACCACTCTTACTGAGTCGAAAACCCAGTCTGTTGCTGTTGAGGTCGAAGTCCCACCAAACCACTCCTGCTGTGTCAGAATGGTGGGACATAAGTACACGGCAGACATCCCATACACTGCACGCCTCAAGCGCACCCACAGAAACGGGACGACCTCATGGACGTCCATCTCTGGGACCTACAAAAACGTCCAAATTGGAGAAGTCCATAGTAAGGTGGATCGCTGTGAACCTCTACCTAACGCCAGCCCCATAGAAAAAAATTTAAATAAATTGAAAGATACTCCATGAGATAAGACACCTGTAATAATGTGGATAGCCTTAACATTGTAATGAAAACCTAAAAATTAGGGCTGTCAATTGTTAAAAAATGTAATCGAATTAATTACAGACTCTGTGATTAATTAATCTAAATTAATCACATTTTAAATATTTCAATTCAAATGAATCAATGAATAATCAGCATTAGTGACATTAAAGTAAAAAAAACCTTTTTTATTATTATTTTCACTGTTAAATACTGTCAAATAATGACCATATATATATATATATATAACAATCAACAATATGACCTAATATGCTGAGGAAATAAATTCAAAAGGGTCTTTTACAATAATTATGAATGCACCGCGACGCTGTAGATTACCAGTTTCATTGAACGCACAATCTCCATCTGTGTTTTTCTTTACACAATTTAGCATTAGCTGTCAGCATTTTAACTGTGTTTAATCCAAGGGGGGCCAGCCTGCCTCCTCAGAGCGAAGCCGCTATGGCGCCACTTTGATGCTAACAAGCACTCATCCCCTGTTAGCATCCCATTGACTGCCATTCATTTTGGCGTCACTTTGACAGCCAATAACTTTACATCTGAAGCTTTTAAAGACTCTATTTGTCCATTGTTTATTTCTAAAGAAACACAACAATGTATAAAAGGCTCCATTAACTCGTACCTCACGTTATGGCTCCATAGCAGACGTTTTTGTAAAAACAGGCTAACGATTGTGTCATAACCACACGACTTACTGTCACATAATAGAGGAATTACCATATAGCACAGGAGAAGCTCGCAGGCAGTTTCGACTTACATTAGCTGTTTAAGTTCAATTACTAATGTTAACTAGCATTTTAGTTAGCAATAGTTAGCAATAATTAGCCTGTGCCCATGTTATCTCCTTACATATACCTACGCTCTCTGTCTCTGCAAGATTCGGAATGACTGAGATTTCTCTTGGCACAGTTACCAGAAGACTTACAACGTTCAGACACGTTGCTCACGTCACATCTACGTCGGCAAGCTCAGTGTGCAGCTGCTCAGTAACGCTCAGCTATCACCGGAAAAGTGCTTCTAATATCCTTCACTTGTCTCCGTCAAAAACAACGGCATCTGTTAGTCCATTCACTTTAACTGTCTATGGTTTAATCCAGCTAGGCCTACTAGCTAGCGGAAGGCTAACGTTACCTGCTGTTGAGTGTAGTGTTAACCATAAGTTGAGACAGTTAAAGAAACTAGCGTCACATGCAGCAATGTTTCTGTTGCGCATTCTCTCGTCTTCCTCCTTCATTTTTCAGTCAGAACGGCTCTGGGTGAAAGGTCAATATGGAATGGATTAATCTGCGTTATTTTTTTAATGCGCTATTTTTTCTCAGATTAATTAATCGAAATTAACAATATTTTGACAGCCCTACTAATAATAAACCTGCCTCTATTATTCATATGCCTTAAAATATTTTATAAGATAATGAAACTGCTTGGCATTTAACTATTTCTTCAGTTTTTTAAGCAATTGTTTTCCGTAGCAACAAATGAAATGTATGAAAATATTGCATTTAATCATTGTTTCAAAAATAAAGTAAACTTCATATTCAGTCAGTCCGGAACAGCAGCATGGCAATGGTACAACACATGTGGTATCTGATGAGCTAATGTACCTGTTGCATTCTATGTATCAAGGTTATATTTCCTCCTCATTGGCTCCAAATCCACACTCAGCAAAACCAATAACCCCACTCTCACCATCGACAGCACCATTGTCTCCCCATCTTCCCAGGCCCGCAACCTTGGTGTTATCTTTGATTCCACCCTCTCCCTTGAGCCTCACATCCGTCAAGTCACTAAAACCTTCTTCTTTCACCTCCGCAACATTGCCAAAATCAGACCCTCTCTCACACCCCCTGCTGCTGAAAGACTCATTCACGCCTTCATCTCCTCCCGACTGGACTACTGCAACTCACTTCTCCTTGGCTTAAGCTCTACCAAGATCAACCGACTCCAACTGGTCCAGAACTCAGCCGCCCAACTCATCACCCGCTCCAAATCCTGGCACCACATCACTCCAGTCCTAAAACAACTCCACTGGCTTCCTATCTCCCACCGGATCACCTACAAAATCCTGGTCCTCACCTACAAGCCCTCCACCATCTGGCCCCCTCATACCTCACTGACCTCCTCTCCCCGTACCAACCCTCACGGTCCCTCAGATCCACCTCAGCTGGTCTCCTTTCCATCCAAAAGTCCAAACTCCACGGTTTTGGGTACAGAGCCTTCTCCAGAGCAGCTCCCAGGCCCTGGAACTCCCTCCCCCAAGAGATCCGCACCTCTGAGTCCCTCACCATCTTCCAGTCCCGCCTCAAGACCCATCTCTTCACCTCTGCCTATCCCTAACCCCACGCCCCCCTCCCTTTCCATCTGTGCCTGAATCTTGTTTTGTTTTGTTTGTTTTGTTTTGTTCTGTTTTTATAATTTACCCTGCCCTGTAAAGCGACTTTGAATCTATGAAAAGCGCTATATAAATTCAATTTATTATTATTATTATTATTATTATTATATTTTAAAGTCAAATGTGCAAGTCATTCTAAAGCACAATGTACATGGACTGGGGTTAATGATTTACTTTACCTTTCTATGGCCTGATGTACTGAAGGTATGTGGAGCGCTGGGATTGGTAGTTGACAATCCATACGTTGTATGCATAACTGTTTTAGGGGACTTTTGAACTGCCAAATCATGTTAAGTTGTATAACTGTTGAATAACTTGTTTTTCCGCAAATGGACTATGATCTTACTCTGCCAACTCACCTTTTCCTTATGTAATTGTTATTCTTTAAATAACCCTGTTGAAGAAGCAGACAGGAGGATTTACATATTCGGCGGTGCAACCCTCCAAGCACCTGCAGGCTTGTATCGATGCTGGAATCTTTTGATTTAATAAATCTTATATAAAATTAAGGCAGCGTCTGCAATTCTCTTCAACCATACATCTTCATTTCATCACGACTTCAAGATACCACACACATCTACAAATAAATGAGCCATCACTTCATTTATTACTTCAGTGTTATTAATGAAATAATCAGAGATGAGAAAGTTTAATAATCCCTTAAAGACTGGTTCAGTATATGTCAACCTAAACCTGCTTGGTTCTTCTCCTATCAAGGAGAAAAGTTAAGAGAAACATGGTTCAGCCATTCAAAACTGCTAGTAAAAAAGAAGAATGCAAAAGATAAAAGAAAAGTTAAAAGAAATGTGAGTAACCTGGCACTTATCTGTGTCCAGTTGCATTCATTTAATTAATCTTACATTATAATTTATTGTTATATACAGCCTACCTAATTTGTTTTTGCTTTCAGAAGTCAAATATCTCCTGCACTATTTTGCCATAAAAACCACAAAAGTTCCTTATTAATCTTGTAATCATTTTTAATTGTTTAAATGTATATTTAATATACATCATTTTTTCTTCTTTGTATTTATTTTCCATATACACAGTAACTATATAATCTAATCTAATTTAGTCTAATCTCATTTCTGCTTTCATCTGCTTGATGTCTTGATTAACACAGAGGTGATAGAGATCGTTGAAAGAAAAACAAAGTATTATAATTTGGTCTGTTTGACCATGTAAGGCCATTTACACTTGGTGTCTTTTTTTTTTTTTGGGGGGGCGGCGGGGCATTTTAGGCCTTTATTTTGACAGGACAGCTGAAGACATGAAAGGGGAGAGCAAAGGGGAATGACATGTAGCAAAGGGCCGCAGGTAGGAGTCGAACACAGCGGCTGCTGTGCCGAGGAGTAAACCTCTATATATGAGGGCGCGCTCCACCAAGTGAGCTACCCAGACGCCCACACTTGGTGTCTTTTTTGACAAGCAAAAGTTGACTAGGGCGCTTTTTCAGTTAAAATAAAAAAAGGTCTCAGCTTCACAAAAAGAGTCTACAGTCAGTGAATCTGTGAGGCATAGGCTACTTATACACAGCTGTGCTAAGATGTAAATGATTATGTGCTAGCATGCTTAGATGTGATAGTTAGCAGTAATCACACAGCTAAGGCTGATGAAAATGCCATTAGTTCTGCATGTATTTGGTCATAAACCAAAGTATTTGGAAAAAGAAATATTTGTATCTGACGGTAGACTGGCTGAATGTGTTCTGGTCTCCGTTCTGGTCTCCGTTCTGGTCTTCGTGCAGGCGAAGCTTACGTAGTGTGCCGAGTATTCCGTCTGTAATAACATTTCCTGCATATTCTCCGATCTGTACCAATGTACCCGGGTGGTACACATGTGCAGTAGTTTGAATGCACATAATTGTGAAAAGAGAGAGCCTGGTTAGCGAGGCTTCAAGATGGCTGACGGTCGTTTGCATTCGGAATACCTCGGCCAGACTCGGCAGTCCAACCCCCTATGGGCGGGTTGAAAACATGCGGAAGTAGCTCCTAGGTCCGTGTACTTGGCGGCCAACGGATTTTCGTTTTGAAAGGAAAAAAACAAAAACGAGAAACGGCCAGTTTCCCAATTAACATTAGTAAATAGAAAAACAAAAAACGGAAAACAAGCCATTTTTCGTTTTTTGTTTTGATATAAAAAAAAACGGAAAACGAATAACTATCTCGTTATCCGATTTTCTTTGATGTGTTTGTAGATGGAACTCGGAAATTAAATTGTGTGTATAAATCTTATTCCTCATTCATTTTTTTCGTGACCCGGAAGCGATCGTAGGTAGTAAGCAGCTGCATACCCGGAAATCATTTGGACGTCTCAGGGGGACATGAGGGAGGGAAGCACGGTCATTCAGAAATACTACCGGGTTTCTACTGATACAAAGCTCAATGCTAAATTGGTGAAGTATCCCTTTAAAAGCATATATAGGACAGAAGCGCCACTTTTAAGATTCACCGTATTCTCATTTTTTTTTCATTTTGAATGGGAGCGCTAGGGGCACTTTTATGCTAGCCTCAAAATAGCTATTTTCAAAACACTAGAAGGCTCGACACAACATGAAACTTTGCTTGAAGTATCTCCAGGAGCTCTACACATTAACGCAAGCATTGACAACATTCTTTGTGTACACAGAGTTTACTAAAAAGAAAGGTTTTGAACAACTCACCGTAGCTCTTGTTGTTGCTGCCATCTCGGCAGTCAAAACGAGTCAATATCGAAACAAGTAGCAAAAGATTTAGTATATCCCTTGTGTACAGGTGTAGTTCATGTGTAGAGCTGCTGGAGATACTTCAAGCAAAGTTTCATGTTATGTCAAGCCTTCTTAGTGTTTTAAAAGTGCCCTTAGCACTCCCATTCAAAAGGCCATTTGACCAAAAAACAAGAATACGGTGAATCTTAAAAGAGGCGCTTCCGTCCTTAATATGCTTTTAACCAAAAGTTTGACTTGCGTAAATTCACAAAAAGACCCTAGGTTGCATTTTGGCGAGAGTTACAAAAGTAAAAATTACAAACCCAGTTGGTACAGTGTTGTTGTGCAACAGCATCACCTGATGTGTTCCTTGTGTCAATCATATCAAGTTTAATTATGTTGAAACAAATTCCACAATTATTCTCCCACCCTTCTCAGACTCCGGCTGCTGCCACTGTTTTTTTGTGTTTTGGGGAATGAGGAAACATTAAAAACAATTGACTTAAAAACACGACAACAATGTCTTTACACAATGTCCTGACAACCTTAAGTCTCGAATGTACTGTATGTGGGGTAGGAATATGTCTTTGTCAGTTGATATAAAATTCACCTCTTTTGATTAATTCTATTGAATTGGTATATTCAGATTCATACCTGAGTTACTCCTTGTAATTTGGTGGATGGTGTCAATAATTTCTCTGTAGCCTAATGGACAACCACTGGAAGAACATTTACACCATGTTTCCTGGAGGACAACAATACGCTCCATCGGAGGCTGCAATATTACAAGACATAAATAAGGTGTCAGCTGGTCAGAGGGAGATCAACGAAGAACTGTTTTTTTTCACACACCCACACACACAACACACACACACACACACACACAGTGTTTATGCTACCGTTTTTTACAATCACTTTGCTACTAATTTCAGAACCTTGATATCATTTTTCAAAACTTTAGACACAAAAGTCAAAACGATCATCACTTGTAACACAGGCTGTCCAATGTTCAAAACATTGAATTGTGCAATCATATCTTTAAATAAATATTGCACACACAATCATTGTTTCAAAAAACTAATTTATTATTCAATTCAATTCAATTCAATTTTATTTATAGTATCAAATCATAACAAGAGTTATCTCGAGACACTTTACAGATAGAGTAGGTCTAGACCACACTCTATAATTTACAAAGCCCCAACAATTCCAACAATTACAGTAATTCCCTCAAGAGCAAGCAGTGCGACAGTGGCGAGGAAAAACTCCCTCTTGGGAAGAAACCTCGGACAGACCCAGGCTCTTGGTAGGCGGTGTCTGACGGGCCGGTTGGGGGCGTGATGAACAGTGGCGATAATAGTCACATTAATAGTGGAACAGTGACTGGATGTAGCGGGGAGCTGCAGGGTTCAGCAGGAAGCAGCAGGGTTCAGCAGGAAGCAGCATGACATTGCAGGGCACCGCTGAGCTCGGCAGGGAGTGCAGCAGGACCACGGCGACAGCTGGAACCAGGATCTTGGTGCCAACGTTCTCCAAGGAAATACGCTGGGGGAAAAAAACATAAGGACTAGTAAGCTAGGATTAGTAACAAGCATTTCTGGGACTGGATACACACAAATAGTAATAGTAAAAGTAAATAGTAAATAGAAAATAGAAAGGGAGAGGAGAGAGCAGCTCAGTGTGTCAGAGGAAGGAAGTCCCCCGGCAGTCTAGAACTATAACAGCGTAACTAAGAGAGACAGGTCATAAGGAGAGGTAGCTTTTTCGGGCTTAGAACTATCCCCCTGCCGGATCGGGCTTGGCTGGCCTGTCTCCCTCTACTTTGTTATGTATTATTAATCTAACAATTATGAAGAGAAGCAGGTGGGCCAGTTAGGTGAACACTGCAACTCCTCTCTCCCTAACTATAAGCTTTATCAAATATAAGAGTTTTAAGTTCATTCTTGAAAGCGATTACAGTTTCTGCCCCCCGAACCCAGATCGGGAGCTGGTTCCATAGGAGAGGAGCCTGGTAGCTGAAGGCTCTTGCTCCCATTCTACTTTTAGAGACTCTAGGTACCACCAGTAACTCTGCATTCTGGGAGCGCAGTGCTCTAGTGGGACAATAGGGTATTAGGAGCTCTTCTAGATATGATGGTGCTAGACCATTTAGAGCTTTGTAGGTCAATAGAAGGATTTTAAACTCAATCCTGGATTCAACAGGAAGCCAGTGCAGAGAAGCTAATACAGGAGAAATATGATCTCTTTTCTTAGTTCTTGTGAGAACACGCGCTGCAGCATTCTGGATCAGCTGGAGAGTCTCAAGGGACTTATTTGAGCAACCTGACAGTAGGGAATTACAATAGTCCAGCCTAGAAGTAACAAATGCATGGACTAGTTTTTCAGCGTCGTTTTGAGACAGGATATTCCTAATTTTAGCAATGTTACGAAGATGAAAAAGGCTGTTCTTGAGGTTTGTTTTAGATTGGCATTAAAGGATATATCCTGATCAAAAATAACTCCTAAATTTTTGACAGTAGTGCTGGAGGCCAGGACAACACCATCCAGAGTAGCTATATCTTTAGATAATGAAGTTCTGAGGTGTTTAGGTCCCAGCACAATAACTTCAGTTTTGTTAGGGTTTAACATCAGAAAATTATAGGTCATCCAGGATTTTATATCTTTAATGCACGCTTGAAATTTAGCTAGCTGACTGGTTTCGTCTGGTTTGATTGACAAGTATAATTGGGTGTCATCCGCATAACAGTGAAAGTTAATTGAGTGTTTCCTAATAATATTGCCTAGAGGAAGCATATATAAGGAGAATAGAATTGGTCCAAGCACTGAGCCTTGAGGAACCCCATGGCTAACTTTAAGCGTACTTGGAGGATTTATCATTAACATTTACAAATTGAGATCGATCAGAGAAATAGGACTTAAACCAGCCCAGAGCAACTCCTTTAATGCCAACCAAGTGTTCCAATCTCTGTAACAGGATTGAATGGTCAATAGTGTCAAATGCAGCACTAAGATCTAGTAAAACAAGTATGGAGACAAGTCCTTTGTCTGCAGCAGTTAAAAGGTCGTTAGTAATTTTCACCAGTGCCGTCTCTGTGCTATGATGCTTTCTAAATCCTGATTGAAAGTCATCAAATAAACTATTGCTATGTAGAAAATCACATAACTGATTAGCAACCACCTTCTCAAGGATCTTGGAGAGAAAGGGAAGGTTAGATATAGGTCTATAGTTTGCTAAGACATCAGGATCGGTGGGTTTTTTCAGAAGAGGTTTTATCACAGCTACTTTAAATGACTGCGGTACATAACCTGTTAATAAAGACATATTGATCATATCCAGTAATGAAGTGTTTACCACGGGTAACGCTTCTTTGAGTAATCTCGTTGGGATGGGGTCTAAGAGACAGGTAGATGGCTTAGCTGAGGATATCTTTAACATTAATTGTTGAAGGTCTATAGGATAAAAGCAGTCTAAGTATATGTCGGGAATAGTTGTTCTTTCTAGCGGTCCTGCGTTGAAAGGTGAACCATCAGAAGTTGAGGGCAAAAGGTGATGAATTTTATCTCTAATTGTTGTAATTTTATCATTAAAGAAGCTCATGAAGTCATCACTACTCAGAGCTAGAGGAATAGAGGATAGTATGAAATACTATCGAAACGTTACTTTAGATCACCCACACACAAGCTACCCATAGTTTCACTGGGTCATTCTTCGTACAATTATTAAATATTGCAGTACAAAATACGTGATACATGTTTCATTATGGTACTAGATGTAAATACATCCCTGTAAAAGTACTGCAGTAGTAGAGAGAATACTACAGACACACCGGAATCATTGAACAAAACATGAAATGTATCCATGAAAAACAATACAGTACGATCATTAGCTAAAATAATTAGCTAAAAAATAGAAAAACAAAAGTATGTAAAACATAAAATGCAGTGTTCCTCAACTTGCTTGTACTGTAAAAAGCAAAACAAAGAAGTGATTACTGTACTTCTACATATTCATCAACTCTGTCTTGTGGATTTGGCCGAAGGTTCTCATCTCTATTGCAATTAGCCAAACATCTTGGAAAAAAACTTTGGGCATGACGAACAATGTGGTATGAGTATATATATACAGTATATATATATATAAAGTGTATATCTCAATCATCAGTAACGAGTTGGCAGAATTGGACAAGCAATTCCAAGGGCCTGCATGCATACAGTGCAGTACTGTAATACTGTAATCTCATAGAAACAGTGCCTGATACTGTGAACAGTAGTACATTACAGTAAAGAATGATGATGAAATATTACATCCATAGATAATATAGTCTAATTGGTTCATGCTCAACACTAATTGGTGACAATGAATCTCGTTATCTTGAAACTTTCATGATCTAAACATGGAATATTGTTTGTCTGTTTCCATAAAACTATATGCATTAAGAGTAATGCAACAGTTACTTATCATTTTGAGTAGTTGTATCGATTGATAGTTAAATGATTGTAATGAAATGAATAGACAATCATCTGAAATTTAATTTTGTTAAATGAACAAATGATCTTTGGTTTATGTGTATTGTATCCGAGCAATTGAAAAAAGTGTATTTTGATCATTGGTTGTGAGTTTTGTGTCTAGAGTTTTGAAAAATTACGTCAAGGTTCCGAAATTAGTGCCAAAGTGATTGTAAAAAATAGGGCTGTTAAAATAACGCATTTTGATTAATTCATCTGAGAAAATTTTTATTTTTATGGATTAATCCATTCCAAATTGACCTTTCACCCAGAGCCAGTCTAGCTACCATTCAACTGTAAAATGAAGGAGGGAGACGAGAGAATGCGCAACAGAAGTTTCTTTAACTGTCTATGGATAACACTACACTCAACAGCAGGTAACGTTAGCCTTCCGCTAGCTAGTAGCTGGATTAAGCACGGTTAAAATACTGACAGCTAACGCTAAATGGTGTAGAGTTTGACTGTGTTTCTGCCGTTGTCGGAAAAACACAGACAGAGATGGTGCGTTCAATAATCTAAATAATAATAATAAATAATCTACAGACTTGCGGTGCATTCGCTATTGTTGAAATACCCTTTTGAATTTATTTCCTCAGCATATTAGGGCATATTATTTATTGTGATATATATATATATATATATATATATATATATATATACATATATATGTATATGGTCATTATTTGAACAGTGAAAATAATAATAAAAAGAGTTTTTTTTAAAACTGTAATGTCACTAATTCTGATTATTCATTGATTCATTTGAATTGAAATAATTAAAATACTTTCACAGCAAAAATGATGTGTGCGATTAATTTAGATTAATTAATCACAGAGTCTGCTATTAATTTGATTACATTTTTTAATCGATTGACAGCCCTAGTAAAAAACTGTAACAGACATGTGGGCTAAAAGCTTGATTCAAACAGAATTTGTTGTGTTCCACTTTTAATCTGAGCTTTTTGCCAGATTGTGTTTCTACATAGATATGTTGTGTTCACAGGAGAGTTTAGCATGGGTTTGTGAAAGGGGGAGGTGGGGGTGTTTCAAGTGTTATATTGCACACTTTAAAACTGTAAATTAAATTGGGATCAGCTGTACAGTGTACTTTATATACTGCTGTACTAGTTTTACGGCCAGAACTTTGACAATGCTCCGTTCACATAGCCTGACAAGCCAGACCCACCATCCTAGTGGCAGCAAATTAAATTTGCTGCCACTAGGGTGCGTCTAGAGTTCTAGGCTACCGTTCTAATGCATTGACCCTCAGGCCTGTTTGAAGCTTTAGCTCAATATGTGAGTATTTTCTAAGTAAGAATGTTCTCTGACAGCAGTAGACAGAATGTTTGCTCTCTTGATCATCTTTGGTTTTATTTATTCAAGTTTAGAATAAATATTCCGCAATGCACTACAAATTCTGCAGGCACACATTGAAATGATTCCTGCTCATGTAATTGTATGGCACTTACAATCAGTATAATTGTTTTGTCAGTTAGTGTGTGTGTGTGTATGTGTGTATGTGTATGTGTATATGTGTTTTTTATGAACTAAATCAGATACATGGAGGGGGGGATGTTTCAAGTCTTATGAATCTTTCTTTTAACTCACTACTTACTTCATGTTACAATGAGTAATGAGATGTTTGTTAAGTTCGTTAAGGAAGAACTCTTGTAAAATAAATAAACATGTTATTTTGTTTATGGTGGATTATTTGATCATGTTGTAGCTGTTTAGTTAATTAATTTAGCACACTAATTGGTCTTGTGATGGTAGCAGCCATTGTATTACTGTAAAGCATTGTTTGAGTATAAAAAAATACAGTATCATAAAACTGAGGCTTCATCTGACAGTACAGTTTTAATTAGAATTGAGGCTATGCTGCAATTTTACAGATTTTTTCCATTTTGTGGACTAACAGAAACATCCGTCAAAGGTACAGAGCATACACTGTAAATATATACACTTTTTTGTATTTGGATAAACAGAAACGTCCGTAAACTTAACGGAAAATGTACTGATAATTTTCTGCCAAGACATTATCCGTTTTTTTCTTACAGTGTAGATGACTAAACGGAAGGTGATTATACATCAGGAATATTGTTTTAAACTGGAAAATTAGATTACCTGGTACTTTATATGGGCAAGTAGGCTTGGTTGAAGTAAAAATTACTGCTAGCTACACTTACTATGAAACTCATCACATCATAATGGGCAAGTGAAGATTTTAGCAAAAACATTAATGAACTTAAACAAATTAATAATGTTATGGCAGTCTATAAAATATGTAGCATGCCTATGCAATTTGGATAAAAAGTTGATCCTAAATCAATAAAAAAAAATGTGGCAAAATTATTTATTGTACATCTTGCAATAGTAATAATAATTTAATTTTGCATCTTGTTTTTTTGTGACATCTTAGGACATGAAAAGGAATATAAAAAATATGTATGAGGGTTACTAATGGAACTTGGTTTACAATTCAATTTAATAACAATAACTATAAGTGGTAATATAGCACATTTTTTAAACAAAGTTACAAGGTGTTTTACAGTAAAAGTGGTGTGTTTTAACTAACAGAAATCCATGTGTCTGACTTTACAAGCCCTTACTGAAGGACACACAACCAAATTGTGCCTGCAGAGAAATGGTTGCTTTTCAGCTGAAATCTGCTTCACTTTCTCATGGTTTGACACTATCTCACCAGGAACTGTGACCCTGACAATGCAGAGCCTTAACAATACTGTATATTTAAAATCAATCTTAAAAGCAGGGAGAATGGAGGAACATTTACTGGCCAACAAGCAAGAAACATGTTGCTGAATTATTATTTTATAGTGTATGTCTCATTCTTCCTTACGTGTCTTTGTCTAAAATGTCCCGCTATCCTCCAGAGAACACGAGTGTGTCCACCATCAGGAAACATAAATGCCAATTGCAGGTATAACGGGATAAACAGGATTTTAAAAAATTCCCTCATCTGAGCTTCCCCGCCATTTCCCCACCTGCCACGCCATTTCCTTATCAGCTCTGCAGTATTTATACCAGCTTTTTTCCTCCACTTGCTAACAGTTTGCCTTTTGGCTTTCTAGCATCTGTTACCTGTCACCTGTTGCCTATCTTCCGTCCTACCTGCTCGTCTGCCTACCTGCCTGACCCTCTGCCTGATCCCTGGACTTTTGACCGCTGTCACTGTAAGTTTTTCCAACTTTCCCATAAATCCACTGAACTGATCATGTCTGCCTGCTTTTGTCTTATTTGGATTATTTCCTTGTTTGCTCACATACGGCAGCACACATTATTAGTGATAACTGATTGTCTCTCAAAAACATGAATCTATGTTTACTTAATTTCCAGCCATGACAGAGACACTGGTATTGTTTTCACCTTGTGAGTCTGTGTGTGTCATCATGGCGTCCCAGCGTGTGTAGCTCAACATTTGATGTTCTGATATTTTCACCAGGGTTAGATTTGAAGTTATTTTATTACAGCAATGAACAGTTATTTTCTTCTGTTTCTTCTGCAGCTGAAGCTGTGAGTATTGCTGCTGATTGCCCTGCCTGCTCTTTCCTCAGCCAGCGAGAAGAACGACGATCTAGTTAAACTGAAACTACCGTACAACCATTATTCCCATTCTGCAGTTTATTTTCCAAGTGTCCTCATTTATGCATCACTTAAATAAAATCTACACATAGAGGGAAACGGAAGAAAACTATGGAGCTAGGACAGTGACAGTACATCTTAGCATCAAAAAACAAGGCACTGAAAACAATATGTTTTTACTTTTAATGTTAACTTATAGGTTGACATTTTTCTAGTCTAGATTTTCTTGATACAATCTTCACTAGTTCATATGTTAACAGGGTTTTTGGTTACAGTAATTCTTCCTACAGTCCATACTGGCTGATAAAAGATTGCTTTTTAAGGCAATTCAACTGTAAGTGCATGATGGGTCCTCGCTATGTGAACAAATTAATTTATAAAATTCAACTGAAATTAATATGAGATCTCAGGAATCAGACCAAGAGGAACCAGTCAGGAAGTGGATATCTTAAATTCTTTTTTTTCCTTTTTTGTGCTGCATTTTAACAATTGCATCTCATGATTGAGCAGTTAAGCACAGAATTGAATCCACAACACATTTGTTGTTGTGTTTTTTAATTTCCCAAAGGATGGAAAAAGACACAACCCTCTGAATTTGTTTAATTAATTTTAAAGGTGTAAAATATGTGGAGAAATCTAAAGACTGACTGACAGCTGTGCATAGTTACGGTGACCAAGCTATGGTTGGACAATCGCTGTTTGGGCACGGTGTTTAGGTCAGTTTGACTATTTCTGACAGCAGTCACTGACCAGTTATGACAGCAGTCACTGACCTCCTAACAGTCCTTTTTATTAAGAAAGCAAGATAAGTGATAATAAAAAATAATTGGGATAAACATTTAGATTTTCGCTCTCCATTGGCTAGTTTCTTTTTGCCCTGCAGCATTTATTACAAATTTAGCTAAAAGCATTAGGAATACATTTATTGTTTAGTAATGTAATTTGGTTTATATAACATTGTTCCTATGTCTGTCTTTTTCCTTTTACAGTCATGTTACAGAACCCAAGTCTGGGGAACATAGTTCCTAAGATCACTGCTAACCAATCGACAACTCAAGCTAATGAGGCCAAGACAAACAAAGTGGACCAGTCCTCATTTGTCAAGATTAATCAAGCCAAACTGAAATGGCAGACCTTTGATGGCTCTCTCCCCAACGGAGCAGTTTCAATTTACAACGGATACGTTGGATGCACCGACTATGTTGCCAAATGCGGCAGCTCGGCCGGCTTCTACAACCCTGGCAAGGGTTCTTACTGCCTCTACCCCGGTGGAGGAAAAGAGCTCCGTGGCTCCCCATTTGAGATCCTGGTAAACAAAGGCAACTTTGAGTTTTTAGAATGGAAGGATGGCTCCAATGGTTCAGTGCCTGATAATGCAGTCGAGACCCGCCCTGGATGCAATATATATGTTGGGAAGAACCAGTATGATCTTGGGAAGGTAGATGTTAAAGACAAGGCCTTCTTCCTTCCGTGGGAAGGTTATGAGTATTGGTACAAGAACTACCAAGTCCTGACCTTTAACAAAGATGTAATCATCGAGGACATATCTGATGTCAAGTATAATACCGATTGGGTTAAATCTATTGACTATCCTCCACAGAACATACAAACAACTGTCGTCACCAACAATGGGAACCAGCCAGCAAAACAGACAACTACCCTCTCAAACGGAGCAAAGGTGGGACACCAGCTCTTCGTTTACAATGGGCGTCAAGACTAACATCACTGCCGGAATCCCCAAAATCTTGTCCACAAGCATGGAGATTAGCGCTGAAACGACCCTCCAGTTAACCAAGGGGACCACTTATAACGAGTCGACCACCCAGTCTGTTTCTGTTGAGACTGAAATACCACCAAACCACTCCTGCCGTGTCAGAATGGTGGGATATAAGTACGGGACAGACATCCCATACACTGCACGCCTCAAGCGCAGCTACAAAAATGGGGAGACCTCATGGACGTCCATCTCTGGGACCTACGAAAGCATCCAAATAGGAACAGTCATGGGTGTGGTGGATCCCTGTAAACCTACAACTGATCCCAAGCACTTAAAAAAAAAAAGAAAGAAAAATAAAAGAAAGAAAGAAATTATTGGAAGCAGTTTTATGAGTTTATGACACCTGTATGTCCATACCATTGTAATGAAAAGCTAAAATAAACCGGCTTTTGTTTTATTTGCCTTAACATATTTTATGAGACAGTAAAACTACTTAAATTTAAATTTTTTCAAACAACAAATGAAATGTATGAAAAATGTATTTAATAGTTCGTTGTTTCAAATAAAATAAACTTACATGCAAATCAAATCTGTGTCATCATCACTCAAATATTCAATCAGTATGCAGGTCACAGATAGGTGGTGGTATAAAACACCTACAGATAAATGAGCCAGCACTTTATTTATTACTTCAGTGTTGTTATTTAAAATATTCAGAGATAAGACAATTTAGGAGATAAAATATCTTGTTAGCTTTTAGCATTTTTAAGAGTTTAACATCTCTAACATGAACTCCTTATTACAATTAGCTATTTATGTGATTTTCTTTTTTTATTTTCTAGTTTTTAGTTAGTAATTTAACGGTTTCAATTCATTCATTCACAGTCTGTTGCTGCCCTCCGCTGCCTGTTAATATAAAAATTGTTCTGAGATCAGCATTTCAACCTTACAGAAACCGTCGTCAAGTATTAAGCTCCTTTATACTACTAAGGTTCACACGTGGTGTCAGAATGATCTCTTATGCTGTAACTCGTGACAGGTTAAAAATATGCACAAATTATAAAACATATGCTTATCTTACAAGAAGGGCAAGAGTCGGCACACTTCCTGCAGAGGCTTCAAGGCTTAAATGTCTGTAACAGGATGCTGCAGATGTTCCACCAGTCTGTGGTGGCAAAGAATGGATGAACGTGCCTACTGGGCACAGGCAGGGTACAAACAATCTCCGAAGCCATGGAGATTACAGTTCACACAGACACATCCCAGCTATTCAACAAAGAAACTTTACGAACTGTCAAAGCAATCTGTGGAAAATTTTATTTTAAAGAAATGCAGGCTTGAGATACATTAGTTTGCATTAAAAGTTTATTTTACATGTAACAATGATGAAATGCTAATTTCTAATGAAAGCAAGTTTATTTTTAAGCTTTTCATTACAATTAATACTTAAGTTAAGGGTAGCCACAATATGTCAGGTACTGTATAACATAGAACCTTTTCCATTCTTCTCTCAGGGACAGGGAGTGGGATCAGGTACAGGTTCACAGGGATCCACCACACCTCGGACTTCTCCCATTTGGACGCTGCTGTAGTTTCCAGAGATGGACGTCCATGAGATCCCCCCATTGATGTAGGTGCGCTTGAGGCGTGCAGTGTAAGGGATGTCTGCCCCGTACTTATATCCCACCAAAGTGACACGGCAGGAGTGGTTTGGTGGGACATTGACCTCAACAGAAACAGTGCTGGTGGTGGATTCGGTATAAGTGGTCCCCTCTGTAAACTGGAGTTTTTTTTCCACACTAAACTCAATACCTGTGGACAGGATTGAGGGGATTTGGGCAGTGATGCTCGTCTTGACGCCCACTGTGATTGAAAAGCTGGTGTCCCACGTTTGCTCCACTTGGATTGTCTTTGAGACGGTAGCTGTTGCTGTGACTGACTGACACTCATAGTTGGTGATGAAAGACTTGCGCATGATCTCTGGAGGATAATCAATGACTTTAACCCCATCAGTCTTATACTTGACATCAGACATGTCCTCACTGTATATATCTTTGCTAATGCTCAGGACCTGATAGCTGTAGTACCAATACTCATCCCCGTCATACGGAAGGTAGAAGACCTTATCTTTAACAACAACCTTCCCAAGACCATACTCGTTCTTTCCAACATATATATTGCAACCAGAGCAGGTCTCGACAGCATTCTGAGGAACTGAACCGGAGTAGCCATCTTTCCATTCCATTAACTCAAAGTTGTCTTTGTTTACCAGGATCTCAAATGGCCAAATTAAAGAGCTAACATACTCTTTCCCTCTAAAGGTGTAGTAGCAGTAAGGACCCATGCCATGGTTGTAGAAACCAGCCTGGCCAAAGAATTGGCAGACATAGTCGAAGCGTCCAACATATTGGTTGTTGATGAACACAGCTCCGTTGGGAAGAGAGCCATTAAAGATCTGCCATTCCAGGTTGGTTTTATCAAACTTGATTGAGGGCACCCGGTCCAGCTTGTCCTCAATATCTGGAGGAGTTGGAAGAGCTTGGTTTGTTGATCGGTTAACTCTGTCCTCCAGACTTTGGTTTAGCAGGACTGTATAAAAGAAAGGAAAAATAGTATAAATAGTAAAAGTATAAACCACATGACATCAGTAATAAAATGATGTATCCATAATATGTATCAACTAAAATTGTAATAAAGGCTATAGGGCAAAACAAAAACTGGCCAATGGAGAGCAAAAATGCAAATAGTTTACCTCAAAATAGTTTTTAAATCACTTCCACTGTACAAAAGTGAAGCCAAAATATTCTGGATAAGGGCTCTGCCATCTTGTAATCTTGGCGCCAGATTTTGCGCAGTAGTGATCAGGCAGTAGAGATGTGGTATCGAAGTCCTGTTCATACAGCTTCCTGACCAATTGAGTGTCAATCACAGCTGTCTATCATGATGTTTCACCCTTTTTATAGCATCACATAACTAAACAAAACCTAAACTTATCAGAACAATGAACAACTAAACAAACATCAGCGTGATCAGACTTAAAATGACAGAAACCATCTTTGTGAAAAATGTATTTAACGTGTACTTTGACTTTTTAGTTTGGTCCACTCCGCTAACATGGAGGGAGTGGGATTTATGACATGTAATGCAGCCAGCCACCAGGGGTTGATCAAGATGTTCTGGCTTAATTTACATAGTCTACCTAGTCTGCCTCAACCCCTGGCTCAGACATGAGTTGCAATGGTTAGCATGTCAAGCTAACTACTAATAGTCTTACTGAGGAAAATGTCATTAGCTAACTACAGTTAGCCTGACGTGGTCATACTCAGATTCTAGTCAGAATGTGAACTTCCCGACCTCGAATGTTGTGGGCGGGGCTAAATTCGGCTGGGATCCAGGCTAAACTACAGTAGCTTGTGAAGACAAATGTAACCTAAAAAAAGTCTATAGTATGTTTTAAATGTCAATGTGGGGCTTACAGTAATAAATATGAGGAATAAGGTACATACTAATTACAGTGTATTACTTTCGTAAGTATATGAACAGTTCAGGACAGCCTGAACTGTTTGGATGTCTCAGCTCCAAAGAGGTTATTTCTGTAAATTGTCTCTCAAAACCAAAAAGGTACAGCTGTAATACAAGCAAGTTAAATAAGTTTTAATAAATAATTCAAATATGTTATCTAACAATAATAAAGTGAATTCCTCTTTCCTCCTATTTTCATACACATATTTTGCTCTATACATTTTGTGTAAAAGCAATTTCTATCCTCATCCCATATAAAGTAATACATAAATGAGGACAAAGTAACAACAACGTGGGAAGTTTTAGTTTACCTTCAGTGTAAATAACCGGCAGGGCTAACAGCAGCAACACTGGCAGCGTCATCTGCAAATAAAACACAGAACAAAAATAGTGTTTACTTATCTTTGTTTAAAGCATACCAACAAATCCAGACTTCATATCTTGAGCCACTGAGACGGCTAAAAAGGCAGTGTTTGTTTTAAAGACAAGACTTTGTAATGCGGAAGATGAGAATTACTGACTTATCTGTTTACGCATCTGAGAAAATTCAAATTATAAGTAGTAATGCAATGATTGCTTTTTAATTAAGTTAGTGGCGGTACATTTCTTGCATAAATTAACTTTCTACTTCTAACTTACTATAAAAAGTGATTCAAATGTATCCAAGAATTACTCAGCATCAGATTTATGAACCATTCCAACGTATCCAGGCAAATATAGCTGCCTTATTGCCTAATCAAAAACAAACATACGCTCACATCATCTGGGCTTTGACTTTGACCATTAAATATTGGGGTAGAAGAAATCAATAAGACTAAAAGTTTATCCCTCTTTTATATCTCTCTTTCCTTCATCATATGTTGTTGTCTGTTGCTTTGTGTTTTATGTCCCAACAGTTATGAAGACTACAGATTATTTAAAATGTTAACCTGCATCATGGTGCTGTGGTTTATTGGCAAACCAGGTTCATTCATTAGCTTGGCAGCAAAAAAAAAAGATTTCGAAACCTTAATTGTGCGGCCAATTCGTTTTATTTGCAGTTTATTAATATCAAATGCTACAAACTGCTACAAATTCAACTCACACTAAGTTTATTGTATACCCAGGATCTGTATTGACTTTCCTTTTAAGCCTTATCATTCTTTTTGCCTTCAAAGGTTAATAATCTCTTAAATTTATATTTACATATATTTATAATTTACAAGTGAAAGGAAAAGATCAACTTTATGCCTTGTTCTGTTTGTTTGGCATCACAATGCTTTTTTTAATCTTTGGATTGTATTATTTACAATGCATGTGTTTTGCCCCATAGGGTCAAGGGCAAGGACAAACAAATAAACAGAAACATAATTGGGACATCCTTCTCTGTAATCACTGAAGTTAAAACATGTTGTTGAATAATAAACACATGAATACACATCATCTCAAATCAACACAAAGAACATGCTATTTCCCAACTTAAAATATTGAACTGCAGTATAATATAATGACTTTGTTCTGAGTGCTGTAGGGAATGAGTCCTAAAACCCAGAAATAAGTTAGTATTTTTGCACTTCCGGTTTCCTTGTTATGAAGTCAATGTTTTTTTTTTTTTTCAAATGGCTTTTTGGTTAGATGCCCGTAGGCATTTAGTTAACACAAGCTTAAGAGATCTTCACGTTTTTTTTTTCTACGACATAAAACACATAAAGTAATGAAAGTTTTTTTACATGTCTTAAAAAAGGCTACAGAGGCTGTCAACGCATTGGCATGTCGCACTGCATGAAATTACCGCTAACCACTGCTCTCACACTTCAAATTATCACAACTTTTAACTTGTTGGTGCTGATCTTTGAAGGTGCAACCACCTTTTGCAAAAACCACAAATACCTGCACTGCCCTTTGTCTCTGATCTGCCCCCTTCCTCTAGGTTGTACCGTATCTTTTTAGCAGAAATCAAGCTGCATCTATATTGGAGCACTAAAAGAACAGAACTGTTTCATTTCTGTTAAAGCCATAAGGCTTTCAAAGGTTAATAATCTCTTAACTTAATCTAAGAGAAAAGAAAGAGAAAGAGAAATGTCAACTTTATGACATGTTTGTTTGGTATCACAGAAACCTTTTAATCTTTGGATTGTATAATTTACGATATACTATATCAAGTTCAAGGCCAAGTTGGTTCAAAGGCAAGACAAAAAAAGAAAATTGGAACATCCCTCTCTGTGATCACTGGAGTTATACATTCCTGCTGAATAAACAGGATAAACTCTTCATATTCGAATATGAATTAATTCATTTTCTGTAGCATTTATCCTAGCCAAATTAGCACAACGGAAGCAGGTAAATAACTTTTAGCCTGAAAACTGTCAATGTCAGTCATAAGTTATTGATAACATTGCTGATAAAATGTGTAAATCACCAGGAGAAATTGTGCACCTGTTTGATAGCTATAGGCTCTTTTGCTAGGAATTCCTGTCGGTCTTTATTCATGCAGCACATATAAAGCTGAACTTTCTTACTGTTACTTTCTTTTCTTTCTGTTTTCTTCTAATCACAAAACATTATTGTTTTTGGCAGCACAGAAGCTATTTAAATTTTGGATTTTATCATCAAGGGCAAAGAAATATCCCTATTTGTAAGCATTGTAGTTTCACATATCAATTGAATAAACAAAATAAACTCTTCCGATATACATTATGTTATCATATGTAATAAATCCCTTTTCCCCAGCATTTATCCAAGCTAACTCAGCACAAAAACATGAAGCTGCTATTTGATTTTAACATTTTATAAATATATTTTGAGATCACATAAGACACAGCCATATTCTAACCGTATACAAACTAGTAACTATATTCTCAGAAGGCGAAGCACTGCTACTTCTGCTACTTGGGCGGAGTGATTTTTTCGCAGCACCTGAGAAGCCCCGTGGTGAGGAGCAGAGAGTAACAACGGTGCTTTTCAAGTGTTGCGCTAATCACTCCGCCTAAGTAGCAGTGCTTCGCCTTCTGAGAATATAGTTCCTAGTTTGTATACGGTTAGAAGATGGCTGTGATGGCGTTATTTTGTCAATTATTGGGAGCAGTAGGCTAGATGGAGCCGGTTACCTCCAGGATCTGTGCTAAGCAAGGCTAGCGGTGGGTGCATCAGACAAAGGCCGTTATATACTAGACGCATCCAAGGTGGCGCGCGACATCGTGACGTCAAAATTACGTAATATCCTGCCGGCGCGTCCGATTTATGGCGCGCGAGCCGAGGCCGCGCACGGCTCTTTTTTTTTCAGCGGCGTGCGACAAAGCGGAAACAGGAGGCCTGAATGAGTTTGCCGACAACCGGATGCCAGGACTCTCAGAGTGACTGCAAGTCTCTCTTGTAAACTTACTGGGTTAAGATGAGTTCTTTTATGGCGAATGAAAGGCTTGATCCGACGAAGTAGGTCATTGAATCAAATCGAAGCATTGACGTCAATGCTGCTGCCAGTTCTGCCGCTGTTTACCTTTTTCTTCTTCGTTCTAGTCCGTAGAAATAGCAAAGTCGGTAGCTTTTCTTCATTAGTGCCACCGCTGTTCAAGAGAAGACTGCAACTATGTCACGACCACCAGCGCAGGTATAAATAGTTACGGCGCTCCCATGAAGTCAAATTTGCGTGCGACAGGTCAGCTGCGGCGAATTTACCGGACACATTAACGGTTGCTAAACCGCTGGAAAAATAGTTGGCTTCAGCAAAAACACAGCAATGAAGGTTATACAGCAAAGAAAAAACAACTTCACACCAGGAGCGGGTGGCGGAAATGCTGCCTTCATTGTTAACGGTTACTAAACCGCTGGGAAAATAGATAGCTTCGGTGAGAACACAACAACGAAGGTTATATCCAGCAAAGGAAAAAACAACTTAATACCAGGAGCGGGGGGCACAGACGCTGCCTTCACCGTCAGCGGGGATGAAATAGAACTACTCTCCATCTTTAGTCTGTGATCTAACAAGGTGTTACTTGTTGTGTTTACTGCAGGTTTTGGAGAGATTCTATTGCTAGAAAAGCTGAAAGAAAAGGACACGTGTTAACTGTCCGTCATGGAGAAAAAGTTGGAAATAAAGAGTTATTTATTGGATCTGATAGAGACAATAAAACTCTTACAATGATTAAATTAGTCAAGTTCAGAGCCAAGTGGAAGTGAAACTATGTGGTTATGGTTTAGCAATAAAGCAGCTACAGTATATAAGCCTGGAGGTGACAGGAGATGGACAAAGTGATGTTTGACTGTCAATGAAATGGTAAGGTATATTCATTTTACTGTACTGTGCTGTGGACATTTGTGTTTTGGCTAAAGAATCCTAGAAGCATACAAGAGGTGGCATGTTTAATTGGGAAATGTAAAAGTGTTTAGGAGTTTTTATCCCATAAAAGAACAAAATTAAGTATGCTTCCGCAATTTAAAACTTTTAATATTTTGCACATGCTTTTTGTAATCTTTATTCAAGTCTTCCTAGTTGTAAACAAGTATGTACAGATATCCCAAGCAATACAAGGGCATATTATACTAATTTAAAAATGTTTCATATGATTTCAAAGTATGTTCAGTGGTTTCGTGCTGTGTTTTAGATGAAGCTGTCAGTGTTGTTGCTGCCGGCCCTGCTGGCTATGTCCTCTAGTGCTAGTCTGCAAGACATCGTGAAGAAGAGCTCACAGATCGGAAAAGGTAAACAGAAACTGGTTCCGTGAATTTCCTTTGCAGCATGTATGGGATATATGCTGCTTGTTTGTTGTTGATATGTCTCTGTGTCTACTTTGTGTGTAATTTCCACTTTAATAGTTCAAAGTTGATATGCTCACTAAAATATAAATAGTGTCCTCTGATTGTTCAGCTGCCAAAATCCAGATAAGAGAAGATCTGAGTTGATTAAAATGTTGATATGCTCATCAGAGTCACCTTCAATTAAAACTGTGCTCATAGCTCTAGGCCTAATGAGCAGCGGCAAATGTCTTTGGACTTTTTTGGAATTTTCCACAGTGTGGAAATAAAGCTCCCAAACTAACTCATTTATGATACACTTAGATTGACAGAAAACATTTGTTTGTCAGAACATGACACAAAGAGCAATAAAAACAACATCAAGAGATGACAACAGAGACAATATTGGACAATAAGTAAAGACCATTTCCCCACTTTACTCTATTCACTGCTATCTATCCATACATTTTTAGTTTGATTTGGAATTTACCTTGAGACTTGTGATTTACTGCTTCCATTTCTCATTTTAATGTAAACATTTTGATACATTGCCCTGAATCTTGTTTTTCCCTGTTTAATGTTAGTTAGTTAGTTAGTTAGTTAGTTAGTTATATTTTATTTCTGTGTCATGCCGAGAAATACATAAATACTAATATATACATATACATACAACAAATCCTCAGTTAATCTCGATAAAGAGCTTTTTTCCTCATTTTTTCTCATTTGTTCCTCAATTTATGTTTCATATGTGAACAGCCATCTCAGTCTTTGAGCATCATCCATATTTACCAAATCAATCTCTGCTTTTATCTTACCAAACAAAAAATCACGCTGTTCACAATAAAAAGGACAGTAAAAAAACAAAATGGAACTCATTTTCTATATCATTCAAACAACACATGGGACAGATCCGTTTTTCCTCTTCTAAATTAACATATCGTCCTGTTTCAACAGTCAAAGGCAAAACCCCAGATCTTACTTGAACACATAAAGAGCTTTGCCTTTTTGTCAAATTATATACAACATAATTTTCTTTGCCATATTCCGGTTTTATCATCACAAAAATACGCAATTTTGGCTTAGCCCATATATTGTCGGACCACTGCCTTTTGTTTTTAGCAAACAGATTTTTTAAACAAATCAATATTCAGCTTTTCATTATTTAAAAAAAACTCACCAAAACCATGATTACAAAACAATTTGTGTATATCGTTAGACCAAGGATCAAGAATGTGTTTATCCCAGAGAAATATTTTCCTCGTCATATTTGCGTCCCTATCCTTCCAGCGAGCCTCACATGATTCCCATCCAATGTCTCCCACTATCGCCAATGTAGGGGTATATTTATGCACACCCAGAAAATATCTTATGGCACTATTTTGGAATAATTCGCAATTAGATATATTCCTAAGTCCTCTAACACCCACAATATAATCAAGTATAGGGCACACACAAGCTTGAAACTATTTAGAATAAGTTTGAAAACTTATGTCTTTCAGATTCTTGCTTTTACCAATGATTCCTCCCAAAGCTCTACATGCTGAATCAGCAAGAACCTTAACACCTTTTCTGAAATTCAATGTTCATCAATATAGAAACCTAGATATTTATATGAATCTGCAATGTTCAGCTTGTGTGACCCAATTTTAAACTCATAAGTGCTGCGAGTAATTAAAGGTTTTCTAAAGTGAATTATTAACAGTCTCCATTTATTACACCAATCATAGGAGAGCATCCGCTGCATATTATCTTCAGAGGGTGACAGAAATACTATGTCATCTGCGTACCAAAGAATACTTATCATTTCATTTCCACATCTTATCCCACAATTCAGTGCTTTAATTTCCTTTGCCAAATCATTTATATAAATTGCAAATAATGTGGGGGACAAAGCATCACCCTGTTTTACTCCTAATAAAGGTTGGGAACCTGGTTTGTATGGAGTTCATTCAATCTTACACATGCTATGGGCTTATGATAAACAGACTTCAGTGCCCAATAAAAATGTCCATTTACCCCGTACTCTATAAGTTTATATGCTAACAGATCCCTATTGATCATATCAAAAGCTTTATGAAAATTGATAAAGCACGGATATGTTGGCTTATTTTCACTTATTCTTTTAGTTATAAGACAATACAAAATGTGATCTGAACATGATCTTGATTTACGGAACCCATTTTGTTCTTCCACAAGGAGCTCTTCTTTCTCTAAATACAACATAAGCCTGCCATTAAGTATTGTAGAATACATCTTATAAACTGTGCTCATTAAACTAATCCCTCTATAATTTAAAGGCACCCTTGGATTTTGGGATTTTGGTATCGGATTAATAATTGATTTAAGTCACATAGATGGTATTTCGCCAGATTCAAAGCATCCTCTAAAGAAATCACACAAAATATAAAATAGTTTGGGTGATTTTAGTATTTCATTTGGGATATTTTCAACCCCGTCGCTTTTCCCAATTTAGCTTTATTAAAAGCCATTTCAACTTCTTCTTATGTAAGACTATTATTAAGATCCTTATTTATCCAATATTTCCCTTTTAAAATATAGCCCTCTATTACATTTTTCCTCTGACATAAGTCCTCGTAGTACCTCCCATCAAAGTCAAACATCTCACTAGAGAAAAGACCTTTGAAATCTTAAAATCTATTGATTATATCAGACAGCCCAGTCACTAAACTACCATTATTCCCCAGCACTTCCATGGGTATTTTCCAACTACGCCTTGGCCCTAGTTTATTTATTTCTGACCAAAATCTCTAAGGGTCAGACATTTGGATTCTCTTCAGGTTTAATATCAGTCCTCTTTGATAACGTCTTTTGTAGAATCTGTATCTTTTATCAAACCTATTCTGACTATTCTTAAACGTTTCTAATTGTTTCTTCCTTTCTATTTTATTTAAACACTTCAGAAACATTTTCTGCTTTACGCATACATTGCCACCATTCTTTTAACTATTTATCCCAATAAGGTTTTGTATTGAATGGCTTTTTTGTAACATTATAGTTGTCTCCAGCTTTAATATCAGACTCTATGTCTTCTTTAATCAATTTACAAAGGCTGACATACCAGTTATCTAGATTTTTCTGTTCTCTAACACATAATTGTATATCATTCTTCATTTTCAAAAGGGTTGATTGCTGTAAACTTGAGGATAAGAAATTAACTGGTAAAGTCCTACTGACTTTCCTTCTTGTGGATGAATTTTGTAATCTCTCCTGATAAGCTACATGACAATGAACCTCAGTCTTTATAATACATTTTAACCACAGTAAAGAATAATATGGGAATCTGCTTCTTTCTCCAATCAAATCCATACTACTATGACGTGTGTATGTGATATGACTGTTCTTGTCTTCCCCCTTTCTTTGTATATAGTTCCAATTCTGAACCCAGATCTAGGGAACAGGATTCCTCAAATCACAACCAACGGATCTTTGTTGGCTCTTCCGCCCCATGCTGAATTTGAAAACAGGCTGGGTCAATCTTCCTCCTTTGTGTTTGGTGACTCCAACCTGAAATGGCAGACCTCATCTGGCTCTCTCCCGTCTGGTGCCGTTTCAATATACAATGGATATGCCGGTCGCACCGACTATGTCTGCAAATACGGGTGCTCATCTGGCTTCTACAACCCCAACTGGAGTGGTCATTACTGCTACTACCCCTTGTCAGGGAAAGAGTACCGTGCCAGCTCATTTGAGTTCCTGGTAAACAAAGACAACTTAGAACTTTTAGAATGGAAGGATGGCTCCTACGGTTCAGTGCCTCGCAATGCAGTCTCCACATGCGGAGACACATATGTTGGGAGGAACAAATATGGCCTTGGGAAGGTGAGTGTTAAACACGAGGCTTTCTTCCTTCCCTGGAATGGTGATGAGTATTGGTACAAGAGCTACCAGGTCCTGACCCTCAATAAAGAAATAAGCAGCGTGCGCATTTCCAATGTCAATTACAACACTAATGTTACAGTCTTCCAGCATCCTCCAGAGACCATGACCAAGTCCATCATAGCCAACAATGAGTGCAGCCCAGTTGTGAAAAGATTTGAGCTCTCAAAAACCTACATGGAGGAGAAAAGGTGGGACACCAGCACTGCTATCATGACTGGGGTCAGTAATAGCATCACCGCCAAAATCCCATTCATCGGCTCTGCAGGTATTACGCTCAGTGTTGAAACAACAAAGCAATTCTCCAGTGGAACCACTGTGGTGGAGTCAAAAACCTACTCGGTCTCTGTGGAGCAAAATGTCCCACCAAACCACTCCTGCAGTGTCCGTATGGTGGGACATAAGTATAATGCAGACATCCCCTACACAGCTCGCCTAAGCCGCACCTACAGCAACGGGCAGACGACATGGGCGTACATCACTGGGACCTACAAGGGCGTCAACATTGGAAAAATCTACTCTGTTGTGGATCGCTGTGAACCTGTACCCAATTCCAAACCTTGTCCCTGAAAGAAAAATGTTATCTTTAGATATCTGACATAATCAATGTTAAATATTGGTGAAAATGATAAATGTACTATACTATCCCGCTCCCGCGGAATTTCTGACTATTACCGCCCACACCCGCAACGTGTGTTACACTCCCGCCCGCTCCCGCAATATGTATGTCCACCTCCGCCCGCACCCGCAAAACTCTGAGAATTTATGCCCGCACAATAATAGAGATGCATTGATTTTGTGTCTTCTCCTGTCCCGCATGAGAAAACACATCATTTTATAGGTTAATGGGGGGGCGGGCAGATGGTGGACGGAGCCTCGGAGCTCCCCCGTCTTGGGAGCCTCAGACACTCTGCTGGTGTCATAGATATAGGCTGCAGTATAAAACATGGATGTATTAAGAGAACGGTATAAACTCAGTCAGTATATATGTATATATATGGTGTCTGATGGCGTTAAGCCATAGAGCTTTTATTGTGAAGGGGAAAACAGAAGTGGTGAAATGCTGTGATGAAAGTTTCCATTGATTGTGTTTTTGATTAATAAAAGAGAAGACATGTAGTGCCGTCTCGGTTCAGACATTAAAGCTTGTGTTTTCATGTTATAGTTTCATAGTATAGTATATAGGTGACATACAAAACCTAAAAAAAAACCTTTTTCGGATTCTTGAATGATTATAATAAATACAGTGGTGAATCGGGGTCCTGGACCCTGGGCCTTCAATAAAACATACAAGCCATTTGACTGGTTTACTGATGTAAACAAACCTATCATCAGCAACAGAAAACAATAACAACTTCATAGATTTAGTTTTTGTACACTGTTAGTCCATAACGGTCTTGTGAATCAAATTAAGCGCAACTGAAGACAATACACAGCAGCTTTTGGTTACTGAAGCATGAGGAGGAAGAGCTGTTTGCACTGTGAAGGGGATCAAGCCTTCGCTGTTGTGGAACGGCATCGCTGTTAGACGTGCCCCCACAATTGAATTTTAATCCCACCACAAAGGCAGTTTTAGGCTTTTGGACCTTCTGTGATGCTTGTTTTCTCACATGTGATTTTTAGGCTTTTTAGAAAAGAAGGGATATACACCGTTCATATCTGCCTTCCAGTCATGTTTAAATACATAAAAAATAATCTGCCTGGAATATTACTTCATCTCTTGTATGATTTTTCTACAAAACGTTTAATTACCTGCTTAAAATAAGTAATACAAGAAGAAAGAAATATTAATTGTCACACTACAACCTTTAAAGGTCCAATATGTAATATTTATACTGTAATAAATCCAAAAATGACACCAATGCCTCATCAGATATTAAGGAAACATGTTAAACTGAAATACTATCTTTTCTGACAACAATGCTAATTTCAGTATTTTTTCTTTTTGAAATTTACATTCCGTGACGGAATTTATGTTTATGTTTTGATCTGTGTGTTGTTATCAACAATTATTATCATCAGTTTGACAGGCAGGCCGGGTTGCCAGATATACCTGTAAAAACGTAAACCCAGCACGCTACAGCTGTAACGGTAGTACAGCCATGAAAGCAGCAAACAAACGAACAGGATCAACGGAGATAGATTTTACATGACATAAAAAAAAGAAAACGGCATGTTTCTAACAGTTGCGTGACCAGAGACGTAACAATCCCCTGGTAAATACTGGAGTTGTATTTGAAAGATGGAGACAGCTTAGAGCCCAAAAGGACGCAGAGTTGGCTTATTTTCTCCTGAACAGGTAAGCATTAGCTTCATGCTAATTTATCACAGCTACTAGGGACGGGCATTTTTTGTCATTTCAACATTTGTGTACTCACATTGAATTATATAGCTAGAGTAACCGAGTTGGTTACTCGCAAAAACAATTGAGACATAGCCAGTAAAGTGATCCCGACTGGTCCTGGCTAACGCCGCCATGCTAACCCTGCTAACTGTTGTCATGGCTGGTTACAGCGTGTAGCCTCTTCAGCGGCTGGAGCCGACAACGGTGAGTTATTTTAAACCACGAGAGAGGGGCTGTAAATCGGAAAGAGAGGACTGTGAGTTTGCAGTGTGTTTAGCGATTGTTGCCGTAATTCTAAGCCAATGAAGTGTGTCGGCAAGGTAGTGGTATTTTTAGCGTTTCGTATTGTAATTCTAAGCCGAGGAAGTGTGCCTGACTGGCGTGTGGAGAGGACAGTGAGGTTGTTGTGTTTTTAGCGGTTCATACTGTAATTTTAAGCCGAAAAAGTGTGTCTGTCAGTTGGTTACAGAGCTCCGCGTGAGCAAGGGCTTTTATGACTGTCAATATAGCCAGCATCTAACGTTAGCTACTCTGCTGTGCTGTGGAGTAACGTCTGGCTATGTGAGACAAGCGTCTAGCAACATTGTTGTGAATGCTGCGGTCTCAACCTGGCAACCTCCGTGAACTTCGAGTCTGGGCAGGAGGGGGTGGGGGAGACGACTCTCCAGTATTTTGAATTGGTAGTGCAGTAACTATTTTAACCGCTAGCTGCCAGTATTACACACAATATTACATATTGCACCTTTTAATGAGATATTCCTTTCATTGACTTTATCTTGTTAAGCTCCACATTTATAAAAATACAAATATTACCACCTAGAAGCCTGAAATAGCTCAACAACTATTTAATGGATTGCCATTAAATTTGGTTCAGACAACATGTTCTTCACTTTTAGGGAAATGTCCTAACAACTATTGAACGGATTGACAATAAATTTGGTACAAATACTCATGGTTCATGGACATTAACTCCTAATGATCAGTTCAACATTTCTGTGTATCCAATACTTATACTAAGAATACCAAACGTGCAAACTAATGACAAATGAGCAAGTATTAGAATGCTAACACAGTAAAAAAATAAAAAATAAAAGGATGGCAAACATGCCTGCTCAACATCAACATACTAGCATTATCATTGGGTATATTAGCATGCTGATGTACTGAGCTTAAAGCACCACTTTGCTTATGCTGTACAGCCTCAAGGAGCTGCTAACATGACTGTGTCGATTTATACTTGTGCCTTGGTGTGTGAGTCGATCTCTTTAAGAGAATAGCAGGGCCGGCATGTGATTGTGCTTGGGGAATGTGTGGTAAAGCGAATGAGAGAGTGACAGTGATTAGCCGTCACTAAAATTAGTGATTTTCATCAAAGTCAGAAGTATACATACACTTCCTTAGTATTTGGTAGAATTTCCCCTGAAACTGTTTCACTTGGGCCAAACGTTTTGGGTATCCTTCCACAAGCTTTCTACAATAGTTTGCTGGAATTTTGCTCCACTCCTCTTGAACTGTGGATGCATATAAAGGCACACCTCAAACACAGAGCCTCTTTCTTTGACATCATGGGAAAATCAAGAGAAATCAACCAAGACATCAGGAAAAGAAGTGTGGACCTCCACAAGTGTGGCTCATCCTTAGGTGCAATTTCCAGATGCCTGAAGGTCCCACGTTCATCCGTTCAGACAATAATACGCAAGTATAAAAATCATGGGAATGTACAACCATCATACTGCTCAGGAAGGAGACGGATTCTGAGTCCCAGAGAGGAAAGTTTTTTGGTTCGAAATGTGCGAATCAATCCCAGCACAACAGCAAAAGACCTTGTGAAGATGCTAGCTGAAACTGGTAAGACAGTGTCATTATCCACAGTAAACGAGTCCTGTACCACCATGAGCTAAAAGGTTACTATTGGAGAAGAAAGCCATTACTTCAAAACCACCATAAAAAAGCCAGACTACAGTTTGCAACTGCACAAGGGGAAAAAAATCTTAATTTCTGGAGACATGTCCTGTGGTCTGACAAAACAAAAATGTAACAGTTCGTTGAAGCCTCAGAACACCATCCAAACTGTGAAGTATGGGGGTGGTAGTGTAATGTTGTGAGGCTGCTTTGCTGCATAAGGGACTGGTGCACTTCACAAAATAGATTGCATCATGAGAAAAGAAGATTATGTGGATATATTGAAGCAACATCTGAAGACAGCAGCCAGAAAGTTAAAGTTTGGGCGCAAAATAGGTCTTCCAAATGGACAATGACCCCAAGCATACCTCCAAATTAGTTACAAAGTGGCTTAAGGACAACAAAGTCAAGGTATTGGAGTGGCCATCAGAAAGCCTTGATCTCAATCCCATAGAACATTTGTGGGCGGCACTGAAAAGGCGAGTGCAAGCAAGAAGGCCGACAGACCTGACCCAGTTACACTAGTTCTGTCAAGAGGAGTGGGCCAAAATTCCAGCAAACTATTGTAGAAAGCTTGTGGAAGGATACCCAAAACGTTTGGCCCAAGTGAAACAGTTTCGGAGCATTTCTACAAAATACTAAGGAAGTGTATGTATACTTCTGACTTTGATGAAAGTGATAAAAAAAAACACATACAAATTCTCCCTCGCTCGATTCTGACATTTAACAAATGCAGAAAATATGTTAATATGTATTGATCTAAAACAGAAAAAGTTTACTCTGATTTAATGTATGACAGTAAAGAAATAAATGTTTTTGTGGTTTTTTTTTAAGTATATGTAAATATCTGGTTTCAACTGTACATATATATATGTATATATATATATATATATATATATATATATATATATATATACAGTACAGGCCAAAAGTTTGGACACACCTTCTCATTCAATGCGTTTCCTTTATTTTCATGACTATTTGCATCGTAGATTCTCACTGAAGGCATCAAAACTATGAATGAACACATATGGAATTATGTACTTAACAAAAAAGTGTGAAATAACTGAAAACATGTCTTATATTTTAGATTCTTCAAAGTAGCCACCCTTTGCTTTTTTGATAACTTTGCAAACCCTTGGTGTTCTCTCAATGAGCTTCATGAGGTAGTCACCTGAAATGGTTTTCACTTCACAGGTGTTCTTTGTCAGGGTTAATTAGTGGAATTATTTCCCTTATTAATAAAAAAGCAAAGGGTGGCTACTTTGAAGAATCTAAAATATAAGACATGTTTTCAGATATTTCACACTGTATTAATTCCATATATGTTCATTCATAGTTTTGATGCCTTCAGTGAGAATCTACAATGTAAATAGTCATGAAAATAAAAAGGAAACGCATTGAATGAGAAGGTGTGTCCAAACTTTTGGCCTGTACTGTATAATGGGTAACTTATAACAGTAAGCAATTTCTAAAGTAACCTTCCTAACACTGAATGCATGTGAGATTCAACACATTCTTTCTGATGTGTGACTGTGTGGAATTTCTTCGAATTGCAATTCATTTAATTCAACTTCCTGTCATTCAAATTCCAATTCATAAATTGAATGGAGGCCAATTCTGAAATTCAGAATTTTGCACAAGCCTGCAGCATGAACACAATAGCATGGTTGTTTGAAATTCCAGTATAGAGAAAAGTTCAAATAGACTTCATCAGATTTACCTTTCATTGATTTTATCTTGTTAACCTCAACATTTATAAAACTACAAATATTCTCACCTAGAAGCCTGAAATATCTTAAACACTATTTGATGGATTGCCATTAAATTTGGTACAAATAACCATGGTTCATGGACACTAAGTCCATTCTTAAAATTTACTTTTATCAAATAGCCTTTCTAGATTTTATTTGAGCTTGAACCGCCTCTGAGTTGTCTCTTTCTTTAAAAAATGTTTTTTTCTTATTCTTACCTACACTGTACAGGTCATATATCAAAAAAGTTTTGTTTTGTTTTAACAAACACATGTGAAACAGATGTGAAGAGGAGCTGCACTTCATTGATAGGTTGGATAAGATAAGCACTGAACCCGGTCACACAGCAAACACTGACTCCGCAATTACCATTTGACATGTGTTATAGATGGTGTTATGTATTGTATGGTACTGGAGTACAGTAATCAGGCTTATATGGAAGTGAGTCTAGCAATTAGTTGGTACTAAGGACTAGACTACAGGGCGTTGTAAAGGCATGCAGCAAAATTGCAGGTCTTACCCTGAATGACCTGACTGCACTGTATCAGGCAAGGGAGCTTAAGAAGGCCCGATCAGTCCTGTGTGAACCGAGCTATCCTCTTTTTAATGAAATAAAGTTGCTTCTGTCCAGCCGTGGATACCGTCTGGGTACTTGCAAGACCAACAGGTTCAAAAAAATTATTTAAACTAAGGTAGTTTAAACGTTTTATTAATCTAGCTACTTGTTAAATGTTATGCTCTATTGTTTATGTTTTTGTTTTGTTCTTTACTGTCTACCGTTTTTGTGATTTCTACATTGCATGTATAATAATAATAATAATAATAATACATTTTATTTATATAGCGCTTTTCATGGTACTCAAAGACACTTCACAGTAAAACCAGCACATACATCGCATTAAAAACAGATAAGCAATAAAACCAACACATAAACAAGCATATTAAAAGCAATTAAAAACAATAGAACCAGTAACTATCAGGTGAGAAATGTAAGACTATTGTATGTGGAAAGCTAATCTGTAGAGAAAGTTTTTGATTAGTGTTTTGAATGTGTCCAGGTCAGTACAGTCACGGATGTGTATGGGTAGGGAGTTCCAGAGGGAGGGGGCTGCAATGGTGAAAGCTCTGTCACCCCAGGTACGGTGCTTGGTCCTGAGTGGTGGGGAGGTTTGCGTCAGAGGAGCGGAGGTTACCGGGAGGATTGTGGCGGTGGAACAGGTCTGTGAGGTAGGAAGGAGCCTGGTTATGGAGGGCTTTGTGGGTGAGGAGGAGGACTTTAAACTGGATGTGTTGGGAAACAGGGAGCCAGTGGAGGTTCTGAAGGACAGGAGTGATGTGTCCAAGTGTCCTCATTTATGCATCACGTAAATAAAATCTACACATAGAGGGAAACAGAAGAAAACTATGGAGCTAGAACAGTGACAGTACATTTTAGCATAAAAAACAAGGCATTGAAAACAGTGTAGGAGCCATTCTTTAACCATTTCTTTTGTTCAATAATTTATTATAATAATGTTTGCCCTAAACTTCTTAAGTTGTGACCTCTACAGGTCAAAAGGCATTAAATAGGAAGGTGATGGGGGTGTTTTTGAATTTTCCACAAAGGATGGAAAAAGACACAACCCTCTAAATTTGTTTAATTAGTTTTACAGGTGTAAAATATGTGGAGAAATCTAAAGACTGACTGAGCTATGGCGGGACAATTGCTGTTTGGGCGTGGGGTTTAGGTCAGTTTGACAATTTCTAATTAATGACAGCAGTCACTGACCTCATTTTTTATTAAGAAAGCAAGATAAGTGATATAAAAAAAAGAATTGGGATAAACATTTAGATTTCCACTCTCCATTGGCTAGTTTTTGTTTGCCCTGTAGCATTTATTACATATTTAGCTAAAAGCATTAGGAATACATTGGTTGTTTACTAATGTAATTTTGTGTATATAACATTGTTCCTATGTGTGTCTTTTTTCCTTTTACAGTCATGTAAATTAACCCAAGTTTGGAGGACAGAGTTCCTAAGATCACTGATAACCAATCAACAAATCAAGCTAATAAGGCTAAGAGAGTTGTTGTTCTCAAAGGGATTGAGAACAATGTTGGAAAGGTCGTGCCTGTGGTGCGCATGCGTCAGTATGAACGTTTCCTGCCGTCAGCTCAAGACCTATATACTGTCTATGCTCAAGACAGATGCAGCAGCGGAGAGAGAGGGAGGCAACAGTTGTGTGTGATTTGTGTGTCATTGCTGAATAGTGAGTTGTTCGGTGTAATTCCTATATGTTTAGATTCCTTTGAGCATTGTATGTGATATATGTTTTGAGTATCATCACGTAGTTTGCTTAGATACATGTGTAGAGCTCATCAGTAGAACCTAGCATTTAGGGAGATTACTTTCACTTTGTAAACCCTTATAGTTCATTATTAATGTTGGTATCCACTTGAACTGTAACCTGGTTTATATCTGCCCTATGTTAGCATTTAGATGGGACATTATTTTGCTGTATTATACCTGTTCCTGATGATGTAGGCCATGTGTAAAATGTAGCAGATTTGTAATTAGATTAGTGGCCAAAAAGAAATTCCAGACCCCTTGTGTGCAGTCTCATGTTAATTCAGATGGCCACTAGGTGACACTGTTGTATTGCATTTCACTGGTAAATACTGTGCCATTAAAATTAGTCACTGTGTGTTGGAGTTGTGGGAGGAGGTGCAGTCGTGGTTGAAGAGTGAATAGAGGGCTTGTTGAGAATAATGCTAGAGGAGGTATGATGGCTGATCCTGACACGTTGGGGTCTATTGGTGAGGAAGTCTATGATCCACTGGCAGAGAAGGTCTCCCAGACCCAGTGTTTGTAGTTTGTTAGTCAATTTGTCTGGGTTGATGGAGGTGGTGTTACTGTTGCTCTGTTTATAGGTTAACAAACACACCAGTGCCAGTAGCATCTGACCTCTCATCCACCAAAGGTTGCAATGATTTTGCCATCTTCTTCAAAGACAAAATTCTAAAAATTAGGCAAACAGTCAGTGCATCCAAATCAAATACAGGGTATATGTTGTCACAATGTCCAGACAAAACAAATGCCAATATGACACAATTTCAAATGATTACCTGTAAAAACCTAGAGGACATTATACAACATCTAAAAACCTCCTTATTGTCTGGATATTCTACCGGCGGACTTCTTCAAAAATGTTTCTAATTGTAAATAAATCTAATGGACAATTACAGGCCAATTTCGAACCTTCAATTTTTAAGCAAATCAATCAATCAGAATTTCAAACCTCAACACAGCACTGAAACGGCTCTTGTCAAAGTTTTTAATGACATCCACTTGAACTCGGATGGTGGTAATACAACAGTCTTAGTATTACTTGATCTTAGTGCTGCATTCGATACGGTTGATCACAATATACTTTTGGATCGATTAGAAAACTGGGTTGGCCTCTCCGGCTTGGTATTAAAGTGGTTCCAATCCTATTTAAAGAATAGAAAATACTTTGTATACGTAGGGAACTATGTTTCTGAGCACAAAGACATGACGTGTGGAGTTCCACAGGGCTCTGTCCTGGGGCCTCTTCTGTTTAATATCTATATGCTCCCACTGGCCCAGATAATGAAAAACAATAGCATAAGTTACCATAGCTATGCTGATGACACACAAATTTATATAACGCTGTCGCCTGGAGACTATAGTCCAATACAAAAACTGGCTAGGTGCATTGAACAAATTAATGATTGGATGTGCCACAACTTTCTAAAATTAAATGAAGGAAAAACTGAGGTGATGATTTTTGGAGCCAAAGAAGAACGACTAAGAACCAGCGCCCAGCTTCAAACTATAATGTCAAAAACCACAGACAAAGCAAGAAATCTCGGTGTAATCATGGACTCTGATCTGAATTTTAACAGTCACATTAAGATGATAACAAAGTCAGCCTTTTACCACCTTAAAAATATATCAAGGGTAAAAGGACTTATGTGTCAACAGGACTTAGAAAAGCTTGTCCATGCTTTTATTTTCAGTAGACTTGACTACTGTAACGGTGTTCTTACAGGTCTTTCTAAAAAATCAGTCAGACAGCTACAGCTGATTGAAAATGCAGCTGCTTGAGTCCTCACTAACACAAGGAAAGTGGCTCATATCACTCCAATTTTAAAGTCTCTACATTGGTTTCCTATACCACAAAGAATAGACTTCAAAATTCTTCTTCTGGTTTATGAGTCGCTAAATGGTTTAGGGCCAAATTACCTATCAGATCTACTTGTGAACTATGAACCGCAGAGGCTTCTAAGATCATCAGGGACAGGTTTGCTTGCTGTCCCCAGAGTCAGAACAAAAAAGGGGGAAGCAGCATTCGGTTTCTATGCACCACGCATCTGGAATGAACTTCCGGTAAACTGTAGATCGGCACCCACACTCAGTTCTTTTAAAACAAGGCTGAAGACCTTTCTTTTTGATACTGCTTATGTTTAATTATTTGTACTGCACTGTATTGGGAATATTCTTTTATTTTTGTTTTTAATCTATTTTTAATTTTATTTTTTTTATGAATTGTTTTAATTCTGTATCAACTATTTTTAATTTTGTATTGAACTTCTAACTATGTTTTAATGTTTTATGTAAAGCACATTGAGTTGCACACCTGCGGAAATGTGCTATACAAATAAAATTGCCTTGCCTTGCCTTGCCTTTATAGTCAGTAATTTTCTTTACACCCTGCCACATTGCACGGGGGTTGTTGTCATTGAAGTTGTCCTCAATGCGTTCTTTGTATTTCCGCTTTGCAGAAGTTGATGTAGGAGAGGACTGTGGATGTGTGGTGCTCAATGTCTGTATGTTCAAAGAGTTCCCACCTGGTGTCATCAAAACAGTCCTGCAGGGCTGAGGAGGCTTCTGCAGTCCGTCTTTATCTGAGGTTTGATCCTGCTGATGATGGGCTTGTAGGCTGGTGTCAGGGGCAGGGATAGATGGTCAGACTGTCCAAGATGAGGTGAAGACTGGGTTTTATAGGCTCCGTAAACATTTGTATACACCTGGTCCCGTGTTTTGTTATTCCTTGTTTTAATGTTTACATTCTTGTAAAATTTGGGCAGAGCTGTCTTCAGGTTAGTGTTGTTAAAATCCCCTGCTACTATAAATATGCTCTCCGGGTGTCTGTTTTGCTGCTTGCATATGGCATCATATAGCTTACCCATGGCTCTTTTAGCATTGGCTCTGGGGTGCACATAGACAGTAGTGATAAAAACAGCTGAAAATTCCCTAGGCAGATAGAAAGGCCTGCATTTCAGCATCAGGAACTCCAAATCCGGGCAGCAATGTCTCAATAGTGACAATGACAATAGTGTCTGTGCACCAACTGTTGTGGATGTATGCACAGACGCCTCCTCCTCTTGACTTACCAGAGTCAGCTGTGCGGTCTGCACGGTAGAGGGAGCGGCCTGCTAGCTCCATGGCTAGGTCAGCAAAAGATATAAAAATGAAGGGAAAAAGAGGATTTTTTTGTTTGAGGACAATGACATAGCTGGATATTTAAAAAGGATTAGGAATATATTGATTGATTATTTATGTAATTTGGTTTATACTTAAATAGTGTTCCTATTTGTGCCTTCTCAAAGGTAGTGAACACAACCTGGGCATGGATCTAACCAACCTTGAATGGCAGACTTTTAATTGCTCTCTTCCCAACGGAGCAGTTTCAATCTACAATGAAAAGGCGAGACGCACCGACTATGTTAGCAAATGCGGTAGCATGGCTGGCTTCTACAACCCTGACAAGGGTCCTTACTGCCTCTACCCCTATGGAGAGAAAGAGCTCCGTGACTCCCCATTTGAGATCCTGGTAAAAAAAGACAACCTTGAGCTTTTAGAATGGAAGGATGACTCCTGGGGTTCAGTGCCTGATAATGCAGTCGAGACCTGCCCCGGCAGCGATGTTTATGTTGGGAAGAATGAGTATGGTCTTGGGAAGGTGGTTGTTCAACACAAGGCCCTCTTCGTTCCGTGGGAAGGTTCTGAGTGTTGGTACAAGAACTACCAGGACATATCTGATGTCAAGTATAAGACTGATGGGGTTAAACCCATTGAGTATCCTCCAGAGACCATGCAAATATCTGTCGTCACCAACAATGAGTGCCAGTCAGTGAAACAGACAACTACACTCTCAGAGACAACCCAAAAGGAGCAAAGGTGGGACTTCAGCTTTTGGTTTAGAATGGGCGTCAAGACTAGCATCACTGCTAGAATCCCTTTAATCTCCTCTGCAGGTATCGAGGTTAGCGCTGAAACGATTTACCAGTACACCAAGGGGACCACTTATACAGAGTTCACCACTGTGTCTGTTGATACTAATGTCCAACCAAACCACTCCTGTCGTGTCAGTATGGTGGGATGTAAGTATGAGACAGACATCCCATACACTGCACGCCTCAAGCACACCTACAGAAACGGGGAGACGACATGGACGTCCATCTCTGGGACCTACAGCAGTGTCCAAATGGGAGAAGTCCATGGTGAGGTGGATCGCTGTACACCTGTCCCTAACACCAGGCCCTGTCCTATAAAAAATTAAAAAAATGAAAGAGGCTCCATGAGATAAGACACCTGTAATATCGTGGATAGCCTTAACATTGTAATGAAAAGCTAAAAATAAACCTGCCTTTATTTTTCATATGCCTCAACATATTCTATAAGATAATGAAACTGCTTGGCATTTAACTATTTCTTCAGTTTTTCAAGCAATTGTTTTCCAAGCAACAAATGAAATGTATGAAAAAATTGCATTTGATCATTGTTTCAAAAATAAAGTAAACTTCATATTCAATCAGTTGGGAACAGCAGCATGGCAATGGTATAACACATCTACAAATAAAGTCATCACTTCATTTATTACTTCAGTGATGTTAATGAAATAGTCAGAGATAAGACAGTTTAATAATCCCTTAGAGACTGGTTCAGTACATGTCAACCTTAACTGCTTGGTTTTTCTCCTATAAAGGGGAAAGATAAGAGAAACATGGTTCAGCCATTCAAAACGGCTTGTAAAAAAGAAGAATAGCAAAGATTAAAGAATGTGAGTAACCTGCCACTTATCTGTGTCCAGGTTGCACTCATTTAATTAATCTTACATTATAATGTATTTTTATATACAGCCTACCTAATTTCTTTTTGCTTTCAGAAGTCAAATATCTCCTACACTATTTTGCCATAAAAACCACAAAAGTGCCTTATTAATTTTGTAATCATTTGAAATTGTTTAAATGTATGTATTTAATATACATTGTTTTTTATCTTTGTATTTATTTTCCATATACACAGTAACTATACATACATATATCCTTTATTGGGTTTTTTATGTTTTCCTATGCTGTTCGCACGTTGTGTTATTGTTTGTTTTTGTTCAGTATCATAAAGTGAAGTGTTGGAGCCATTACACAACTTTGTTTTGTTTATATACCACATTGGTTATGCTAATTAATCTGCAGTTTTATGTTAGGAGCACTGGGTGGAGCATTGCCTTTGGGAAGGCATATAGGTAATTAACAGCCAGGGACACACAGGTGTGTGGCTAGGGGGAAAAGCAGACAGCTTTTCACTGTGTCAGCTTTGCGTGTCATTGTTTGATTTGTGGGCAAAAGAAAATGAATGGAGCTTAACCAGAAATGAAATGAAATGGACTGTATTGCTTGTGCGACGGTGAGCAGGCCGTTAGCAAAATAAATGGCTCACAGCATCGAAATGCAGACAGATTGTGGACATTGATTATTGGTACGCAGAACACGCATCCAAGCAAGTTCTTCCCTGGTCCCACCTCATTGGCCTAATGTAAGAGATGGTAAAAGACTCTACATAAAGGATTAAATCAAAATGTAAATAAGTTCTGTACTTTCCAAGAACCACAACTTCAAAATGATAATGAATAAAAACATATCCTTCTTTGATTAAATTAGGCCAGGTAGAATAAACATTAGGATTTGTTACCTTATCAAAGTAATCAGAGGAAGTAACAGCAATAAATAAATAGTGGACACCACCTTTGGTAGGCAGATTAAGTTTTGAAGCCAGTTCACCCCCTTTATTAAACAGGTGTGTCTAATCAGCCTCTAGGCTTTTGTTCATGTCTCACTTTTGCTTTCATCTACTTGATGTCGTGATTAACACAGAGATTGTTGAAAGAAAAAAAAAGTGTTATAATTTGACCATGTAATGCTGTTTACACTTGGCGTCTTTTTTTTTTTTTTTTTTTTTTGGGGGGCATTTTAGGCCTTTATTTTGACAGGACAGCTGAAGACATGAAAGGGGAGAGAGAGGGCGAATGACATGTAGCAAAGGGCTGCAGGTCGGAGTCGAACCCGCGGCTGCTGTGCCGAGGAGTAAACCTCTATATATGAGGGCGCGCTCCACCAAGTGAGCTACCCAGACGCCCACTTGGTGTCTTTTTTGACAAGCAAAAGTTGACTAGGGCGCTTTTTCAGTTAAAATAAAAAAAGGTAGCAGCTTCACAAAAAGAGTCTACAGTCAGTGAATCTGTGAGGCTGTACTTATACACAGCTGTGCTAAGATGTAAATGCTAACTAATGATAACGTGCACACAATGACAATGCTAACATGTTGATGTTAAGCAAGTATGTTTTCAATGTCCACAATTATAGTGCACTAGCATGCTAAGATGTGATAGTTAGCAGTAATCATACAGCTAAGGCTAAAGCTGATGAAAATGGCATTAGTTCTGCAGGTAGTTGGTCATAAATCAAAGTATTTAGACAAAGAAATATTTGTATCTGATAGTAGACTGGCTGAATGTGTGACATATGAGGACACGCTCTATCGGAGATCCAAGACCAGGCAATCATCAAATTTGTGACCTGTGTGTATGTCCGTACCACATTTCATGGCAATTTTCTAATAGTTCCCCAGACATTTCACTAACAAAAAAAAGAGTCAATCAGAACACGGTTTACTTTTTGTTTAGTTCATGTTAAGGATCAGTGGTTATTTTGTATTAATATTTTACTGCTGTTAAAATCATGATGATGCCTAAACCTTAAAGGAACACGCCGACTTATTGGGGCATTAGCTTATTCACCATAACCCCGAGAGTTAGACAAGTCGATATATACCCTTCTCATCTCCGTGTGTGTCGTAACTCTGTCTGACGGCTCCACCATCAGCTCTGCTCTCGGAGAGCAGAACTGCAAGCATATCACTCCGCCCAAGTAGCACAGCTTCGCCTTTCTGAGAATATAGTATAGGTTAGAAGATGGCTGTGTCTCATGTGACGTTGTTATTTGCACACGCTGTGACTATACAAATCACAACATGTAAATAGGAACATGTTGGCGTTAGTTTGTCACTTATTTGGAGCAGTAGGCTAGTTGGAACCAGTTACCTCCAAGATATGTGCTAGGCTAAGCTACCGGTGCAGCCGTCAGACAGAGTTACGACATGCACGTAGATGAGAAGGGTATGTATCGACTTGTTTAACTCTTACGGTGAATGAGCTAATGTCCCAATAAGTCGGCGTGTTCCTTTAACAGTTTTTCCTACCAAAGATACACAAGTCTAATATTATATTTCCTTATATTATTTAGTGGGTCTTGTATTTGAGAATACCTATTAGGTCAGCTTAGTCAGTGGTCTCCTTTAAGTCCCTTCTTAAAACATAATTTTATCAAATAGCCTTTTCTGATTTTATTTGAGCTGTCTGTTTCTTAAATAAACAGTTTTTCCTTTTCTTACCTACACTGTGCAGGTCATATAGCAAATAGTTTTAGTTTTAGTTTAAAATCAATACAAACATCTTTTTCATGAAGAAAAAGCATCACATTCTCCATGACAAAGCTGTTCCATTGGAGAAAACAAAGCATATGACTACAGTTTTTCAATTTGTAATGTTTACTGTGCTTTTGTTTTTGTCACACTGAGGTCAAGGGTTTCTGAACATTTCATGAGAATTCTCCATCTTTTTCAAATAACAAGAAATTAAATCCATTTCTATCTAAAATACTGAAGCACCCCCATTATTGTATTGATCTTCACAATCTGTTATGCAGCTGTTCTCTTGGTCTGCTCCTTTTTTTACATTTCCTCTGCTTCTGGAAGTCCTCACTGCTCCATCCAACATTTTAGCTCTTAGCCACAGGGTCACCGTCGGACCAGCTCAACATCTGCTGTATCACAGCAGAGCTATGGAGTCATACTGAATGCAAACAAGAGCCTGTGTACAAGTTACACAGGCTGATAAACCTGGGCAAATTTATTTTACAATATTCAAGACAATACTACAGCTATGTCATGCAATTTTCCAACAAAGTTTGCAAAAAGATGCATGTAACTATTTACAAGAAAAAGATTTGGGCCTTTAAGGGAGGACATGCTTTACTACAAATAGTATTTGCACCTATTTAGAAATAGTCATCCACTTGTAGGGCGGGTACTGCAACCTGGGGAGCTGAAACTGCTGCAAACACCGTGTGTGATGCTATTTCAGTACAGATTTAATAAATTGGAGTCAGATTTGACAGGCCTTAGGGCCTTATTTAAGACATAATTCCCCACAATAGTAAAGTGTAAACAATGTAGATGCTCACGAAGCAGCTGAAATATCTAATAAATCCAGTAGATGGCACTGAATGAACTGATAAGATGAGATTTTAGGTGGGCTCAGGGAAACCTTCCTTCTTCAACTCTGCACAGTGAAGCTCAGACATTCAACAAGTGAAGTAACGATAAGAAAAACACATTGAAGTGGAGTGGGACTTTAAAACCCTAGTGATTTTATTTTGTACACAACAATTCATTATGGTGCAACTTTAAAAAAAACATTAATATTCATATTCTATTTATTGCATTACATTCATTTGGCTTTCATCCAAAGTGTCTTACAATAAATGCACTGAAATTCAACAGGAATAGGAGCAATGTCATCAAAAGTTGCAAGTGTAAAAAAGCATCAAACATACAGATATATTATGTCAGACATCATGTGCAAGGCTGGGAGTTTTCTAGAAGTTCACATCGGTCCACCACGGCCTGGACTTCTGCAACCTGAACGCTGTCATACGTCCCAGTGATGGACGTCCTGTGGATCACCCCGTCAGCATAGGTGCGGCTGAGGCTTGCTGTGAACGGGATGTCCACTTTGTACTTATACTGCACCATAGTAACCATGCAGGAGTGGTTTGGCGGGGCTGTGATCTCCACAGAAACAGTATCAGTGGTGGCCTCTACCACCGTGTTTCCTTTGGAGTACTCGAAGGAAACCTCGGTGCTGAACTGAATACCTTCGGTAGTGATTAGGGGGATGCTGGCAGAGAAGGTCAATGTAACACCAACTTTGACAGAAAAGGTAATGTCCCACGTGTGCTCTACCTCATATGTCTTTGAGAGGGTATCTGTTTCCACCACTGAGTGACATTCATAGTTGCTGATGGCAGTTTTCTGCATGACCTCTGGAGGATAGTGGAAGATTTGAGACTCATCAGTGTTGTACCTGACATTGTAAATCTGCTGGCTGATTATATCCTCATTAATGGTCAGGACCTGGTAGTAGTGGTACCAATATTCATCACCATCCCAAGGCAGGTAGAAGACCTCATCTTTAGTAGCAACCTTCCCTAGTCCATATTTGTTCTTCCCTACATATGTGTCCCCCCCAGGGCAGGTTCTGACTGAACTCTGGGGCACTGAACCGTACGAATCCTCCTTCCACTCCAGGATCTCAAAGTTGTCTTTGTTCACCAGGATCTCAAACGGGGAACCAGGATATGCTTTTTTTGCATTGGGATAGTGGCAATAAGGACCCTTGCTGGGGGTATAAAAGCCAGCCTCACACATGTATTTGCAGACATAATCAATGCGATCAACATATCCATTGTAAATTGAAACTGCGTCGTTTGGGAGAAAGTTGTTCCAGGTCACCCACTCCAGGTTAGAGCCATCGTCAGACACAAAAGAGGAAGACTGAACCTTCTGCCTTAACTCAGCAAAAGACAGAAGATGTTGATCCGTAAGCATTGATCTATTAGTGGTGATTTCAACACTGCCATTTAGATCAGAGTTCTTGAAGGAGGCTGAATAATTTAAAGGGAAACGGCACAGACAAAAATCAATGTTTGCTTTAATATAAGACAAGCAAAAACTGAAACCAAAGCTCATGTATCTACATAGCTAGATAGTACAAACAAAGGTAACCAGGAACATGTTGAGTGAATACTACTACTAGTGATAATAATAACAACAAAGTCCATCACATTGTTGAACCAGGATTGAACAGCTGCTTAATGTAATCAGCAGATTGAATGGGCGTTATCAGTTATTATCACCACTGTGGATAGGTGGTACTCTACATCCTAGTTGGCTCAGTAGGCCACAATTCAATTTCGACACTGATAGGGAGTAGGGTAGGTTAAGGAGCCGCACAGCCTGCATGAAAAATGTAATACCAAAATGACAACTAAAAACTTGTGAATGAGCAGGCATGAGTTTGTAGTGATGCCAAGGGATCCTGGCCACGCTAACAGCGACAGTTACCACAGTTTTATGAACCACTAGTTGGTGTAGCAGGCCCCTTAACGCATATCAATGAGGCTGATAACCCCAATTCAATTGAGTAATAACATTTGGAACAGGTGCACCTAAACATGTCAGGACTGCAACAAAGCAAACTATTGCTAAATTAATTAATTAAAGCAAAAATAAAATGGAACACAATTTTCAACTATAAATGTGATCCTTTAAAAACCAAGGGCGGAACTGCAACACTGCAGAGTCTTTGCCTTTTTATTCTTTGTTGATCTATGAGCCATTTTATGATGAAAATGTCTCTAAATGTTTTTCCCGATTTCCCCAAATGTATAAAGCCAGTTTGTGTTTACCATTTCTCTGCTCTGTGTTGTTCCAGATGTCCTGAGGACTGGCTGAGGATAAAGCCGACAGGGCCAACAGCAGCAACACTGACAGCTTCACGAGACGAAACACAGAACAACATTAGTGTTAGTTTATAAAAACAGAATTAAACCAACACAAGCTTGGTCAAAGATTCAGCACAAGATGAAAACATCTTTTAATTTCAAGACACAGGAGTTAACTTGTCCATGATTTATTGATAGAAATGGGTATTTATTTAAATGTAGTCATAATTCTTTGCAATGCAGATTTACAATTTGACAAATTTAACACTTAGGCCTACTGAACTTGCTGAAAACACAATGAAAAGTACTTACCATCCTGGTGGTGTCCATCATTTAATGCACCTTCAGTCTACTTCAGGTTTATATTCTGTAGCTGCTTATCACTAAACAAACTTACTTTCACTTTGTCTTGGCTCTGATGTTGAACAGTAAACAATAACTGGTCCAGTGGTGTGAGAGTAAACATCTTAAATGCAAAATATGTAATATTTCTGCCAATAGGAGTCTCTTAATTGAAACAGACTTTTTGATGACGTTGAGAAGTTGTGTGTGCTAATTGGAGTTGTTTTCTTCCCTTTTGAACAACCACCAATCGATTATAATGTATCTGTTCATGGAAGAGGTAATGTAATAAAGTTGTAATAACGTTAGGTTTACGTAACATTTATTCATGTCATGCTAATGTTATATTCTTAAAGTTTTTTTATGTTTGACTATGTAGTTGGCACACTGTGTTATTGTTTGGTTTTGTTCAGTGTCATAAATGATTAAATCAAAATGTAGATAAGATGTGTACTTTCCAAGAACCACATCTTGAATAAAAACAGCTTTTTTGATATATATTATATTAGGCCAGGGAGAATAAACATTAAGAATTGTTACCTTATCAAAGTAACTAGAGGAAGTAACAGCAATAAATAAATAGTGGACACCACCTTTGGTAGGCAGATTAAGTTTTGAAGCCAGTTCACCCCCTTTATTAAACAGGTGTGTCTAATCAGCCTCTAGGCTTTTGTTCATGTCTCACTTTTGCTTTCATCTACTTGATGCGTAGTGATGCCACTCGATTAAACACAGAGGTGATCGAGACCTTTGTGGGTTAAAAGTATAATGATTTGGTCTGTTTATCCATCTAAGTTGTAAAAAGACGAGTCTATACCCAGTAAATCTGTGAGGCTGTACTTATGCCCAGATGTGCTAAGAGGTAAATGCTAACATCAGCATGCAAATGTGCACACAATGACAGTGTTAACATGCTGAGGTTAAGCAGGTATGTTTTCCATGTTCACAATTATAGTGTGCTAGCCGATGTGATAATTAGCAGTAATCATACAGTACAGCTGAGGCTGATGGTATTGTCATTAGTTCTGCAGGTATTTGGTCATAAACCAAAGTATTTAGACAAAGAAATTTGGATCTGATGGTGGACTGACTAATGTGTACAATGATTTGGATACCCACCAATGGAATCGGACATACTGAAAAACCTTAATCAAAATTGTATTGATTACTGAGTGAAAGACACTGTCTAGGACAGATCCAAGACCTTATGTCTGTACCACATTTCATGGCAATCCATCTAACAGTTCCCCAGACAATTCAATTAGAGCCCTATTTAGTTTTGTTTAGTTCATGTTCAAGATCAGTGGTTAATTTGAATAAATATTTGACAGTTATTCTTCCTACCAAAGACACACGACTAGTCTAAGTCTAATATATTTCCTTATATTATTTAGTTGGTCTTGTATTTGAGAATTAGGTCAGCTGAGTCAGTGGTCTGTCCCTTCTTAATGATAGCTATTATTACTCTTGTTAAACTCTTAATGCTTTGGCTCGTGACACAGTGACAGTGGTGGTTCTCATCCAGGCAGTGATGAGGGCAGTTATAGGGAGGACTTTTCACAGAATGGTGCCAAAACAACAACTTGATCCTGAATGTTGAGAAAACCTAAGAGTTGGTGATCGACTTCAGGAGGAATTGGCCTATGCACATACCGGTCCACATTAACAGCACTGCAGCGGAGACTGTGGAACACATGAAGTTTCTAGGAGTTCATATGTCTAACCATATGTCTAACCACCTGACGTGATCCCTGCTGTAAACCAACTTGCCCCTCTGGGATAATAACATTTTCCTTGACCTTGAATCCATTGGGTGTATTATCATGTGGGGAAACACATGCACTGTATATTACACAATCCAAAGATAAAAAGGCTTCAAACACACAGAACAGGGCATAGGCCTACAGTTGAGTTTTTCCTTTCTCAGGTAATATAAATGTAAGAGATGATAAACCTTTGAAAGTTAACAGAGAGATAAGGGGCACAACAGGTGCAGGTGGCAAATCCGCCGTTATAATAGCAATCCGCCATGGAACAAGCGAGCCTGCTCTTAAAGGGAATGTGAGATGACGCTCTGATTGGTTTATTGCATGTTATGCCCAAACCACACCTATCTACTTCAGACCAACCCATTTTAGATTTGCGTTGGGCGCAAGACTCATTTATCCCGCCGGTATAATAGCAACAGCGCCCGAGATCCGCCCACAAAGCTACTTGCGTTTTGCGTTTCATACTTGCGTTTCAGATCTTTAAAATAGGGCCCAAGGTGTTATAGCTCTGTTCTTTGGAACAATAAAGAGCCAACCTGTTTTCTGTTGTGTTTGTAACTTTTCAAAAATCCACCATACATAGTATTCAGTTTATATATATATACTTAGTCCATGCAACAAAGGGAAAAAGAGGAACTCTATGGGGCTACAACAGTGACAGTAAATTGTTGTTGGCATCGAAAAAGAATTGCCATTGAAAACAGAAATGAAAAAGAAAGATTGGCATTAAAACACTTGTATTGAAAAGAAAAGTTGTATTGGCACTACAAAAAATCTACTGGAAAATAAAACACAAACATCAAAATGATTTCATATTATATCATGGTCTGGGTGAATACTTCATTCTGATTGGCTGCCAGGTGTCCATTAAAAATTAATATTGGACGCCTATAGAGAAAAAGAGCATTGTGGCTCCCCATTTGAGATCCTGGTAAACAAAGATAACTTTCAGCATGTTTTGTTAATGGTGTGTTGTGTTATCTGTATTGCTTGGGAGAAGCCAAAGACAAATTTCCACTGAGACGGACAATAAAGTCAATCTTATCTGATCAAATAGGTTCACCATCAGGAAACACGAATGCCCCTCCCAGAAAACTGCGTATTTTGCAAGTCATTGCCAGAAAAAAACAACAGGAGAGGAAATGTTTCGGGTCACAACAGAATATCTTGAACAAGGAGGACTTGAGTGGGAAAACCACACAAGTGTCTGCACTGATGGAGCAGCAGCCATGGTCGGGCGCTGCAAAGGTTTCGTTCGCAGAGTGAAAGACAGACACCCAGATGTTATTGTCACGCATTGTTTTTTGCATAAAGCCTTATTGCTCCACATGGAGGTCCGATGGTTGTCGAGCGGCAAAGTGTTGGCCCGTGTGTATGAGCTGCGGGAGGAACTTAAAGTGTTTTTGACTGATGAGAGGTGCGATGACGCAAAGCTGCTTGCATCTGATGAGTGGTGTGCAAGGCTGGCATACATGGCAGAAATATTTCAGCATCTGAATGAACTGAACACACGAATGCAGGGCCAAAATGAAAACCTGCTCACAAGCACAGATATAATTTTTTTTTAGATTAATTGTGTAAAGCAATGCACATTTAAGATTTAAGAAATTACTCTAATTTTCAGTCATTGACCTTATGACGGCCAGGAGTTCTCACTGTCTCTCTCATCATCTGAAACAAGGAAATATAAACATTGTATTCTGTTTACTGCTGTACACAGACAGACACAGACACACTGACACACACACACACACACACACGCACAATAACGTTAACTCAAACTAAACACTGTGGAATACAGGTTACAGCTGATGTAACAGATGTTATATATTTTAACAGTTCTTTTTAGGGTTTATTTTGAGGGTCTTTTAAAGTCATTACATGCTGTCTCAGCTAGCGGTTAGCCAAATTAGCTGTTAGCTAAACTTATGCTAGCTTCCTTTATTCAGTGCGTGGTGGTTTGTGGGATGAGTAGTTCCTTTGCTCGATATTGAAAATATGTACACAGTCTTGTACCTTTGACTTTTTGGGGATTTTCTGTTTTTTTTTTATTCTAAATTACTCGTTGTATGCTTATGACTCATGTCGTAGCTGGTTAGCCCAAGGCACGGTCTAAAACTCTTTATGTAAGGATTTTTCCAGACGTCAATGGGAGAAATGAATGGGAAATTTACTTCCGGAACCCAAGGTCTCTCAGAGTGTGGGTGGGACTGTTGAGCTCTATACGGCGTATACCCGCATATCACGTAGACTACACCACTGGGTAGACGCTCCATATTCATGGGCCATCTTGAATTATGTTTGCCGGTAAGAGACATACAGGACATATTGCTCCGCCTTGTTTTCACTGGCACATGATAAACTCACAGGTGCTGCTAATGCTGCTAATGGGTATTGTAGCTTCCCTGCCCCGGCAAGATGGAAGAAGCATGGAGGACCACACGTATTCAAAATCCAAATTCCAGGAACAGGAATCTTCTTCTTTGCCCAGAAAAAAAAGGATATTGAAAAGAGCAAGAGACCAGCATCATCAAAAAAAAGCGTGAAGGCTACCGTAGCTGTTTACGTACTTTAAACTGCGTGGTGAGAGAGAGTTGATTGCGATATATGCTTGCAACGCTAGATGGGAGAAATTCCCACACATTGGATCTTTAAGTCCTGTCAAAACATACTTTTATCACAGAACCTTTTCTGATTTTATTTGTGTTTAAACCTCCTTTGAGCTGTGTATTTCTTTCTTTTTGTGTTACAGTTCCCCTGCTAAAGCTCAACAAGAAAACACTGTCTGTAGAAACACAAAGAGCACATTTACCACTAAAAACTGTTACTTTAGTCCAGTGGTTCTCAACCTCTTTGGACCAGCGCCCCCGTATCCATTATCCAAGTCCCTTAAAATATAGACTATAAAGTTCACGACAAGGCCGATTCATAACTCTGCAGTACAGAGTTTATATAAGATGATACTCTGAAGTCCTGTTCCCGTGAAGGCAGCACGAAGCTGCACCACACAACGCCTAAAGAAACAGAGTTATAATCCACGTCTCGTCCAGTCGCAGGGGTGTAAACAGGCAGCTTTTAATGTTGCAGACCACTGTTTTTACTTCCGCAACCCAAGGTCTCTCAGAGTGTGGGTGGGACTTGAGCTCTATACGGCGTATACCTGCATATCACGTAGACTACACCACTGGGTAGACGCTCCATATTCATGGGCCATCTTGAAATATGTTAGCCGGTAAGAGACATACAGGACATACTGCTCCGCCTTTCACGTTTTCGCTGTCACATGATAAACTCACAGGTGCTGCTAATGCTGCTAATGGGTATCGTCGCTTCCCGGCCCTGGCAAGTTTGAAGAAGGAAACACGGAGGACCACACGTATTCAAAATCCAAATGTCAGGAATAGGAGTCTTCTTCTTTGCCCAGAATAAGAAAAAGGAGATTGAAAAGAGCAAGAGACCAGCTTTTTGCAGCATGAAGGCTATACCGTAGCTGTAATACGTACTTTGAACTGCGTGGCACTTGAGAGTTGATTGCGATATATGCTCTCAACGCTTGATGGGAGAAATTCCTACACATTGGACCTTTAAGTCCTGTCCTTAAAACATACTTGTATCAAAGAACCTTTTCTGATTTTACTTGTGTTTAAACCTTCTTTGAGCTGTCTATTTCTTTCTTCTTACTATTCCCCTGCTAAAGCTCAACAAGAAAACACTGTCTGTAGAAACACAAAGAGCACATTTACCACTAAAACCATTCACTAAACTACTGAAGGAATATTGTACCACTTGGATGTGTCTTCTATACCAACCTAGTCTCACGGCAGTTTGTGAAATGGTCACGCTATTTAATCTATTGATTTGTGTACATGGACACATTTATGTCGTATTTTTCATGCTGGAGAGCACGGAGTTTAAACTAATGTATTTCAATGGGAAGATCTTTCGTGATCACAGCATGACAACGGTAGCGAGTAGTATTAAAAGCCGAAAACTCTGCGCAAGGAGATTGGTTGGGGTGGTGGATGGGTCAAACAACACAGGAGAATCGTGTCCCGCGTGCGATGGTTCCTTTCCCAGTCCGTTGTTGTCTCATTTCCCGCCAGTCACGTTTGCTTTCCCGGTTCTTCTTTTCCTAATACCAACCGGTTCTTCTTTTCACCCAACCATGGCCTCGTGCTCTCCTTTTCCGTTCTTGATGCTTCCCATTTCATGCTGACCACCACGAAAAAAACGAGATGAACGTGTCAGTGTACACGAATCAATAGATTAAAAATAACGTGACCATTTCACGAACTGCCGTGAGACCGTGTTGTCTGTACTCAGAAGTGTCATAGTGACAGGCCTCATAAAGGCCAGAAGGTCAAAGGAAGTTCATATGTTTAGAATAGATGACTGTGTGATTTAATTGCCTAGCAATGAGGTAGAAAAGTGGACGTTGTGCAAATTTTGTGCGTCGCTGCGGTTGGAAACAGGATGTCTGGCCTGGGTGAACGTGCAGGTAGCTGCGACAGACGGCTGCGAAACACTGTAAGACAACATACTTTCACTATTACTTTGGTTGTGACACTGAACAATAAGTAACAGTGGTGTGGGAGTAGATGACTAAATGGAAGGTGATTATACATCAGGAATATTGTTTTAAACTGGAAAATTAGATCACCTGGTACTTCATATGAGAAAGTATAGGCTTGGTTGAAGTAATGGTATAAAACCTAGTGCTAGCTTCACTTACTATGAAGCTCATCACATCATAATGTGCAAGTGAAGATTTCAGACTAAACATACATTAAAGGAACTAAATAGGGTTATTCACCATCTCCCCTAGATTTAGATAGGTGGGCATTTTTGTCTCAGTGCATGCATTGCCTTAGTCCGGCAGAAAAATATTTCTTTTTTTTAACCATTAAATGAAGGCTGTAGTCTGTAAATTGATATAATGAGACAGTACAGTTGTTTAACAGGATCATTCCATGGCTTAATGGTGTTGAAAGTTAAAATACATTGAATTTTATGTAAAAAGACAAAAAATAAACATAATTTTACTGTGGGAAAAACACCAGTACCTCAAATACGTACCTGCTTGCCTAGCTTAGCGTAGTGAATGGAATCCTTTGTTGATGGTTAGCATGTCGTGAGTAAAAGTGAGCCAACAACAACAACATCAAAAAACCTGGCCTGCATATTAACAACTACAAATAGCAATGCAGATTAAGACTAGGCGCTTTCTTAGGCAGATATTGACTTGGGACTATATTAAGGCAAAGCACAGGCAAAGCACTGCTACTTGGGCGCAGAGATAGTACAGGAGTAGAGGAGGCTGTTTTGTTCTTTTTCTGTTTTTAAAAGCAGTAAGCATTACAATTATGCAAATAAAACAGTAATATTTTAGTTAAAATATACAACTAAAGGAAGAGAAGAAAAACATCAGAAGACATGAATGCCACTCCCAGGAAGAACTGAGATACTGGAGGCATACCATTTAAGGTTAAATGAATAGTCCCTCACCAGCACGTCATATCCTTGTCAGCTCTGCAGTATTTATACCAGCATCTTCTCCCCAGTCACTGAAAGTTTGGCGAAGTCAGCATCTGCCTTTCCTTTCTAACAACTGTTACCTGGAACTCTGTCACCTGTCGGCCTACCTGACCCTCCGCCTGATCCCTGGACTTTTGACCTGTGTCACTGTAAGTTTTTGAAACTTCCCATAAATCCACTTGAATGTCTTCACTTGATCAATGGTGGAAACAGGAACTTTCTCTCTCAAAAACTGTAACCTTTAAAAAACCTTTTTCTTTTTTCATAATGTGATTTTTTGAAGTGTGTGTGTGTGTGTGTTTTAGAGGAAGAGGGGGAAAAGGAACAAAAGATATGAAAATAAACGGAAAAAGAGGAATTTTTTGTTTGAGGACAATGACATAGCTGGATATTTAAAAAGGATTAGGAATATATTGATTGATTATTTATGTGATTTTTTTTTTATACTTAAATAGTGTTCCTATTTGTGCTTTCTCAAAGGTAGTGAGCACAACCTGGCCATGTATCAATCCAACCTGGAATGGCAGAACTTTAATGGCTCTCTCCCCAACGGAGCAGTTTCAATCCACAACGGATATGAGGGACGCACCGACTATGTTGCCAAATACGGTAGCACGGCCGGCTTCTACAACCCTGACAAGGGTCCTTACTGCTTCTACCCCTATTGTTGGAAAGAGCATCGTGGCTCTCCATTTCAGATCCTGGTTAACAAAAACAACTTAGATCTTTTACAATGGAAGGATGGCTCCAACGGTTCAGTGCCTCCAAATGCAGTCCAGACCTGCCCTGGCAGTGGTATATATGTTGGGAAGAACCAGTATGGTCTTGGAAAGGTAGATGTTGAAAATCAGTCCTTCTACTATCCGTGGGGAGGTAAGGAGTATAAGGAAAATTCCTACCAGGTCCTGACCTTTATTTACAACTATGTAATCAGCGAGAACATCTCTGTTGACGAGTATACAATTGATGGGGTTAAACCCATTCAGTATCCTCCAGAGATCATGGATACATCACCTGTCCTCACCAACAATGATTGCCGTTCAGTGAAACGGACAACTACCCTCGAAAAGACAATCCAAAAGGAGCAAAGGTGGGACACCAGCTTTCCGTTTACAGAGGGCATCAAGTGTACCGTCACTGCCGGAATCCCCAAAATCATGTCCATAGGTATCGAGTTGGGCACAGAAAAAACTCTCCAGTTCACCAAGGGGACCACTCATACCGAGTCGACCACCCACGCTGTTTCTGTTGAGGCTGGAATACCACCAAACTACTCCTGCCGTGTCATTATGGTGGGATATAAGTACGGGGCAGACATCCCTTTCACTGCAAAACTCACACGCACCTATAGATATGGGCAGACCTTTTGTGAATACATCTCTGGGACCTACAAAAGTGTCCAAATGGGAGAAGTCCGGGGTGTGGTGGATCGCTGTGAACCTATACCTGATCCCAAGCCCTGTCCCTTAAAAAAAGAGTAATGGAAGCGGTTTCATGAGATACGACACCTGACATATTGTATGTCCATACCATTATAATGAAAAGCTAAAAATAAATCTGCTTTTGTTTTATGTGCCTTAACATATTTTATGAGACAGTAAAACTAATTAAATTTACATTTTTTCAAGCAACAAATGAAATGTATGAAAAATGTATTTAATAATTCATTTTTTCAAATAAAATAAAAAAATCTCTGGGACCTACAAAATCGTCCAAATGGGAGAAGTCCGGGGTGTGGTGGATCGCTCTCAACCTACCTAACACCAGGCCCTGTCCCATTTAAAAAATAAAATAAAAATGAAAGAGTCTCAATGAGATAAGACACCTGTAATATTGGGGATAGCCTTAACATTGTAATGAAAAGCTAAAAATAAACCTGCCTTTATTTTTCATATTCCATAACATATTTTAAAAGATAATGAAACTGCTTGGCATTTAACTATTCTTCTGATTTTCAAGCAATTGTTTTTGGAGCAACAAATGAAATGTATGAAAAAAATTGCATTTAATCATTCTTTCAAAAATAAAGTTAACTTCCATACAAACTAAATCTGTCACAATCACTTAAATATTCAGCATGGCAATGGTATAACACATATACAAATAAATGAGCCATCACTTCATTTATTACATCAGTGTTGTTAATGAAATAATCAGAGATAAAACTATAACTATTTCTTCAGTTTTTCAAGCAATTGTTTTCCGAGCAACAAATGAAATGTATGAAAAAATTGCATTTGATCATTGTTTCAAAAATAAAGTAAACTTCATATTCAATCAGTTGGGAACAGCAGCATGGCAATGGTATAACACATCTACAAATAAAGTCATCACTTAATTTATTACTTCAGTGATGTTAATGAAATAGTCAGAGATAAGACAGTTTAATAATCCCTTAGAGACTGGTTCAGTAGTCAAATATCTCCTGCACTATTTTGCCATAAAAACCACAAAAATGCCTTATTAATCTTGTAATCATTTTTAATTGTTTAAATGTATGTATTTAATATACATAGCTTTTTCTTCTTTGTATTTATTTTCCATATACACAGTAACTATATATACATATATCCTTTATTGTGTTTTTTATGTTTTACTATGCTGTTGGCACGTTCAAAATGAAAATGAATAAAAACATATCCTTCTTTGATTAAATTAGGCCAGGTAGAATAAACATTAGGATTTGTTACCTTATCAAAGTAATCAGAGGAAGTAACAGCAATAAATAAATAAATAGTGGACACCGCCTTTGGTAGGTAGATTCAGTTTTGAGGCCAGTTCACCCCCTTTATTAAACAGGTTTATTAATCCTCCTCTAGGCTTTTGCTCATGTCTGACTTCTGCTTTCATCTGCTTGATGTCTTGGTTAACACAGAGATGATAGATCTTTGAAAGAAAAAAAAAAGTATTATAATTAGGTCTGTTTGACCATCTAAGGCTGTTTACACTTGGCGTCAAAAGATTTGTTTGGGGCATTTTAGGCCTTTATTTTGACAGGACAGCTGAAGACATGAAAGGGGAGAGAGAGGGGGAATGACATGCAGCAAAGGGCAGCAGGTTGGAGTTGAACCCGCGGCACCGAGGAGTAAACCTTTATAGCCTACGTGGGCGTGCGCTCACACTTGGTGTCTTTTTTGACAAGCAAAAGTTGACTAGGGCACTTTTTTAGTTAAAATAAAAAAAGGTAGCAGCTTCACAAAAAGAGTCTACAGTCAGTGAATCTGTGAGGCTGTACTTATACACGATGAGATGTAATATGAGATGTAGTATGATAAGATGTAAATGCTAACCAATGATAACGTGCACACAATGACAATGCTAACATGCCGATGTTAAGCAGGTATGTATTCCATGTCCACAATTATAGTATGCTAGCATGCTAAGATGTGATAGTTAGCAGTAATCACACAGCTAAGGCTGATGAAAGTGGCTTTAGTTCTGCAGGTATTTGGTCATAAACCAAGGTATTTGGACAAAGAAATATTTGTATCTGATGGTAGACTGTCTGAATGTGTGACATATGAGGACACGCTCTATCGGAGATCCAAGACCAGGCAATCATCAAATTTGTGACCTGTGTGTATGTCCGTACCACATTTCATGGCAATCCTCTAATAGTTCCCCAGACATTTCACTAACAACAAAAAGAGTCAATCAGAACACAGTTTACTTTTAGTTTAGTTCATGTTAAAGATCAGTGATTATTATGAATTACTATTGTACTGCTGTTAAAATCATTATGATGTCTAAACCTTAACAGTTTTTCCTACTAAAAGACACACAAGTCTAATATTATATTTCTTTATATTATTTAGTAAGTCTTGTATTTGAGAATACCTATTAGGTCAGCTGAGTCAGTGGTCTCCTTTTAAGGTCCAGTGTTTAACATTTTTAGTTGTTCATTCTGAAAATCTGTGTTGCCCGTTCATGAATACTTCATGAATATTTACCACCACCATCAATTCCAAGTATTCCTATTGGCTTGAAATTTTACAATCGCATTTGCATGAACTGGGGTAGACGCTCCATATTCATGGGCCATCTTGAAATATGTTAGCCGGTAAGAGACATACAGGACATATTGCTCCGCCTTGTTTTCACTGGCACATGATAAACTCACAGGTGCTGCTAATGCTGCTAATGAGTATCGTAGCTTCCCTGCCCCGGCAAGATGGAAGAAGCATGGAGGACCACACGTATTCAAAATCAAAATTCTAGGAACAGGAATCTTCTTCTTTGCCCAGAAAAAAAAAGGATATTGAAAAGAGCAAGAGACCAGCATCATCAGAAAAAAGCATGAAGGCTACCGTAGCTGTTTACGTACTTTAAACTGCGTGGTGAGAGAGAGTTGATTGCGATATATGCTCGCAACGCTAGATGGGAGAAATTCCCACACATTGGATCTTTAAGTCCTGTCAAAACATACTTTTATCACAGAACCTTTTCTGTTTTATTTGTGTTTAAACCTCCTTTGAGCTGTGTATTTCTTTCTTTTCGTGTTACAGTTCCCCTGCTAAAGCTCAACAAGAAAACACTGTCTGTAGAAACACAAAGAGCACATTTACCACTAAAAACTGTTACTTTAGTCCAGTGGTTCTCAACCTCTTTGGACCAGCGTCCCCCTATCCATGATCCAAGTCCCTTAAAATATAGACTATAAAGTTCACGACAAGGCCGATTCATAACCCTGCAGTACGGAGTTTATATAAGATGATACTCTGAAGTCCTGTTCCCGTGAAGGCAGCACGAAGCTGCACCACACAACGCCTAAAGAAACACAGAAGAGAAGAAGAGTTATAATCCACGTCTCGTCCAGTCGCAGGGGTGTAAACAGGCAGCTTTTAATGTTGCAGACCACTGTTTTTTGCAAGTAGTTTCAAGTGTAAACTTGTATTGTTGTGAACCTTTGGTGTAAACTCGCCTTAAAACAAACGCCCCCCAAAGGCACCTCAACGCCCCACTTTCCACAATGTTGCTTCACATTTCATGCTGACTTCCCATCAAAAAAAGGAGATGAACTTGTCTGTGTACACAAATCAACAGACAACACAAACTGCCGTGAGACCGTGTTGTCTGTACTCAGAAGTGTCATAGTGAAAGGCCTCATAAAGGCCAGAAGGTCAAAGGAAGTTCATATGTTTAGAATAGATGACTGTGTGATTTAATTGCCTAGCAATGAGGTAGAAAAGTGGAAGTTGTGCAAATTTTGCGCATCGCTCCAGTGGGAAACAGGATGTCTGGCCTGGGTGAACGTGTAGGTGGCTGCGAAACACTGTAAGACAACATACTTTCACTTTTACTTTGCTCTGACACTGAACAATAATAAGTAACAGTGGTGTGGAAGTATGACTAAACGGAAGGTGATCATACATCAGGAATATTATTTTAAACTGGAAACTGATATTACCTGGTACTTTATATGGGCAAGTATAGGCTTGGTTGAAGTAATCTTATAAATACTACTGCTAGCTACACTTATGAAGCTCATCACATCATAATGGGCAAGTGAAGATTTCAGACAAAACATACATTAAAGGAACACGCCACTGTTTTTTGAAATAGGGTTATTCACCATCTCCCCTAGATTTAGATAGGTGGGCATTTTTGTCTCAGTGCATGCATTGTCTTAGTCCGGCAGCGCCGCCGCTACACTATAAAAAAAAAGTTATTTCACTGGAATTCACTGTACAATTTTAAGTTTTTTGTCTACATTAAGTGTTAATGCCATAAAAATACAGAAAAAATATTTCTTTTTTTTAACCATTAAATGAAGGTTGTAATCTGTAAATTGATATAATGAGACAGTACAGTTGTTTAACAGGATAATTCCACTGCTTAATGGTGTTGAAAGTAAAATTACATTGAATTTTATGTAAAAAGACAAAAAAGAAACATAATTTTACTGTGGGAAAAACACCAGTACCTCAAATACGTACCTGCTTGCCTAACTTAGTGTAGTGAATAGAATCCTTTGTTGATGGTTAGCATGTCGTGAGTAAAAGTGAGCCAACAACAACAACAACAACAACAATAAACCTGGGGCCTGTTTCACAAAACCAAGATAAGGGATTAAGCCGGGATTTCCTGGTTATCCTGGATGAATTTAGCCTTGACTCGGTTTCACGAAAGCAGAGGCACATAAATCACCATGGAGATTTATTCTGTGCAGCTAGCCTGGTCCTTACCAGGCTAACAGCCAGGATTTATTTAATCCTGGAGCCTTTTCTGTTCACTCAGCAGTGGTTTTACCCTTTTGTTATGAGCCTGGATTAAAATACAACAAGTGCATACTCCCGGCAAACATTGGTCCGACGGCAACGTTGTGTCCCTGGCCAAAAATAGTCGCGGTAGGACGGCATAAATCGGTAAAAAGATGTTACACAGAACATTTCCTAAAAATGCATTCAGATACATTTGTACATGTCAACAGTTCTGTGGGGTTGCATGTATAATTGTTATTTTTACTTTTAGCTACGTGTACTTCAACATATAGCCTACCATGTTGTGAATCAGTTGTAAGTGGACGTCCACTAAGTGACGTCCTTTACACGTGCATTTATAGTCCATCATGCCCCTCTATGAAATCAATTGTGATAAAGCTGCGCTAAACCCTTGCATGGTTAATACTGCAATAATTAATTTAATTCGCCAAGTTTTTAAAAGGTTGTGAAGACGTCCACTGACGTCCTTTACACGCATCTATAGTCAAGGCTGTGGATAGTCGTCCACTGACGTCTTTTACACGTCTAGTCAAGCAAAACAGAAAAAGAAACACGATTTGTATACAAAGTACATTTACTTTATGTGGTTTAAATAAATTATAATTACAAAGTGCCCAGTGTGGTTAAGTGATTGCAAAGCCACTGCATTTTAGTCATTATTTCAACCTGTTGTACCTGATGTATTCTTTGTTTGTTTGTTTTTAAATGAATGTATGCATACATGTAAAACATAAATATATCCGGTCACCATTTATGTCGGAGTTGGATGTAATCATTGACATATATAACATGTAATTGCCATTGACAGGGAAACTGCTGCCAAGATGTAGTAACAAAAGATCTCGCGATATTACAAAATCCCGCGATAGGATAGATTATCTCGCGAGATGTTAACGCGTTCTCCCCATAGACTCCGGAGCCAGTAACTTGAACGTTGAACAACCACGAGGAGGGGAGGAATTGAGTTGTATCGATAATATTATTAAAACTCTACTGTTGGGTAAGTACATTTTGTATTATTAGATTAACGTGCTTGAGTTTTACTTGTTTGACATGAATGAACCGAAAGAAATGATGCCCACATTGTCAACTGAAATGTACTGAGTTTGGCTAAAATTAGCTAGCTAGCAAACGTTAGTAGGCTAAAAGTTACTTTGAACTCATACAACGGTATACCATAGTATAAAGTATGTTTAATGTTACAGTCAAAGGTGTGAAAGTGTATGTTTTAACATTGCATGCAATTGCTACGCTGCACTGTACTGTTAATCGTGATTTTTTTTTTACCTTATTTGGTTATTTTTTCTAAGGTGAAGTAATCCTACATTTTTTTTTCATAGAATGGGTTAGGGATAAATATATATATATTGATTTTAGCTTTTTCTAACTCAATTTCATTCATGAAACTGGTGCAAAATCTTGTTTCATTTATTTTTTTTAATTTAGTTATAGGACCATAAAAACATTTAGACAATAATTCAATGTCATTTTTTTCCTACTGTTTGTTTTGTTTATTATTGTAATATTCTCTTCCCTCAGATGCTGTGAAGAGTTGGAGCCCAAATTCAACTGAATCAGAAATTGATGCGGCTATGGTGGAACACTTGAAACATGCTCCAGGAAGAGTGTGGGGTTATAACAAATAACTGTTCTGGTGTAAATGATGTTGCAAAAAGTTGCTACACAAAGGGAGATATTTGTGACAGTGTTATTGAACTGAACTAAATTAACGGAATTGAGCTAAAACTGAATTTGTTTTGTAATGAACACGTTTTTCCTGTTTCCCGGGTGAATCTGTATTGTATAAACCGTAAAATAAATAAATGTGATTTGGAATTTTGTGGCTTTTTAGTTCATCCCGTTATCTTTATGATCATTTGTAATGAACTACTAAAATGAAAATAAGAACAGTTTATTTTACAGTGTCTTTGTTACATGTAGTTACTGTATTAACTATAAATTATGCATAATTACATGCAACAAACCTTAACCCTATATTCAGATGCAATTAATTATATTAAGAACTTAAATGTATAAGTAAAGTGTTGTTTGATCTACACGTGATTATAACGTGTTATAGACGTTCAGGTATGACTGGACCGATTTTGGACCTTTTTAGAACCTTTGTCAAGTTTATATGTGTAAACGTCAAGATCGCCGTTCACGATTTAACACAATGGGTGTATGATTGTTTAATATGCAGGCTTATAGCCTACACTTATGCAGAAACACACCTTATAAACATCCAGAAGAAGAGTAATTCTGGCGTCCAGGGACGCGCAGAAAAGACGTGGAATTCACGGCCAGAAAAGACGTGGAATTCACGGCCAAGTGACGTCAAAGACGTCGGTTCAACTTTCATTTTGGAACTATTATTCAACCATGACGGGACGTCTCGGACGGACGTCTTTTCAACGGTCATTAAACGTCCAAATGTTTGCTGGGAACGGTCATAAAACATCAGTTATTAGATGGTGCCCGTTTTCGTTGGCCTTCAAAACACCGCAATGAGCATCGTCACCTGTTATCATCATTTTCTTACTGATATATCACTAACGTTGATTAATTAACATAAAAACAATTTACCTGGCAAGCTAGCGTTAGCTTAATGTAGTTACTGCCCAGTCAGTTAACTTTATGTTTTACTTTTTTTGAAGCTAAATTGACCATAAGCCAAACTGACATTAGCGGTTTATAATCGGCTTTAACAGGGACTAAACACGTTCAATGGACATATTGAATCACATTTGACTTTGAGATCAATACAATTATCAATATCACAATAATTTGATTGGTATTTTTCTGTTAGAACGATGTATATGAGTGCATCTGTAAGATGTATGAAATACGTTGTAACGATGTATATATATACACGTCGCGGAGAGAGCGGCTACATGTCGTTGAAACGTACAGCAGCGACGTCCCGGGGACGTCGTGCCAGTGAGCAAACGAGCAATCTACTCAAGGGGGTAAGCTTCGCTTCAGAACTCGAGCCATCATGGCGCCATTTTGTTGCTAACTGGCCATCACTCCTGTTAGCATTCCGCTGACCGCCATTTTTTTTTTACGTCACTTGACTGCGAATAACTTTACATCAGAAATGTTTGAAGACTATTTGTCCGTTGTTTAGTTCCAAAGAAACACGACAATGTATAAAAGGCTCCATTACCTTGTACCTCACGTTATGGCTCCGTAGCAGATGTTTTTGTAAATATAAGCTAACAATTGTGTCATAACCAAGTGACTTACTGTCACATAGTAGAGGAATTACCGTATAGTACAGGAGAAGCTCGCAGGCAGTTTCGACTTACATGAGCTGTTTAGGTTATACTAATGTTAACTAGCATGTTAGTTAGCAATAATTAGCCTGTGCTTATGTTATCTCCTTACATATACCTACGCTCTCCGTATCTGTAAGCTTGGAAATGATTGAGATTTCTCTTGGCACAGCTACCAGAAGACTTACAACTTTCAGACACGTTGCTCACGTCACATTCTCTCAGTTGGAGGCTGCGCAGTAAAGCTGGCCATCACCGGAAAAATGCTTCTAATATCCTTCACTGGTCTCCGTCCAGAGACACGGGGTCTATTGGTCCATTTTATACTGTCTATGAATCTACTACGTATCCCCGCCGCATTCTGATTACATCGCCAATACATCGTGGCGACCTATATACTGTCTATGGTGGCGACGTATGTGTGCTATAATGTTTATGTAACTTTGGTAAACTGTTAGTTGATGTTTGTTTGCTTGTTTGTTTCACTAGTTATCCCTCATTAAAAAGGGGGTTCTTGCTAAGAATATCACCATCTTCTACAAAATGTCAGGAATACACCGTGTTAATTGCAAAACAGTAGTTGCAATACTACAAATACTGCATCCTCACAAAAGAGCAGTATTTTTTGATAGTAGTCTGTTTTTATGTTGGTATGATGTATAGTGGAAGATCAGAAAACGTGGGCAGGAGGTGGGAGAGAAGGCAATGCAGAGATGAAGGACATTATACCAAAATAATAGATGTGTGTATAAGCCTGATCAACAAGTGAAAAGAGTATGTTATTTTCATATTAGTTTGTTGCATGATGCAAATTACACACCTGTAATTCAGAATCTATCTAGTATTTGGGGCAGGCACAGTGCCACTCATGATTCTTATGCTCTATTTTTCAACCCCCTGTGTGTTCAAGGGTTTCTAGACTTTCTCTATCTATTACATTGTACTTGAATTATTACCTCTGTATATTAATCTCTTTCAGATAAGAGGAAAGAGTTTGAAAACTGATTTGACGACCACTGCTGAATTGGCCTGCTCAGAGGAAGAGGCAATAATGATTCCAGAAGAGGAAGCCAAAGAAGAAGACTTACACAGACTTTGAAATGGGTAGGTAATAAACTATTATTAAAGCATATCATTAACAGTAAATATTTTAACCCTTTGGAAGTTGTACTTAGGTTACATTTTGTATTCAAATGTAACCCTAACGTGCAGTGAAGGAGAGATACCACACGTCCTTCCTGCTGCTGTCAGACTTTATAATCAACACTGCTCCAAGTAGACCACACGCACCCTATCTGACAATTTACTCACGTGCAACATCAATGTACATCTTATTATGCAATATCAATAACTACTCTGTGCAATACTGTGAATACCATGTTATTAAACTTTCTGTCTGTATACTTAAGTGTTTTAACTGCTTTATTCTTGCAATTTTTACTGATGCTTTTGTCATTGCACTTTCCTTTTGGTGCAGTATCACTGAAAATGTCCTCCACTGTGGGATTAATTAAGGATCTTATCTTATTTAAATTTTTTATGTTTTATATTTTTCAGATCTCTCAATTGCCATGATGACCAAGATATTCAACGGGGAAATGTGGAAATCTGCCATATTCCCAGACATTACTTTGCCAAATCATCTGTGGTAAGTTTACAAAAATCGTAATTGAAAATGGGAGTAGGAAGTAAAGAGAGGGCAGCATAAGATGACACCTTTGGTATCAAAAGTAAATACTTTTTAAATAATTGTGATAACTATGAAACCTTGAGGTTAGCCCTTTTTGAGAGAAAGTTATGGCATATTTTATGGGACATGTATAACATGCTATTTAAAGTTTTCATTTACAAAGTGATCTAAATACATATGGTCAGAATGGCACTTTAACAGCGGTTGAAGCTTGATGGGATACAGCTACGGTTTCAACAGTTAAGTTTAGGCACCAAAACGACTTCAGTTCAGGAAACAGATCGTGGTTTGAATTAAAACTCTAGAGGAACAAAACACACGTTTTCCTGGGTTATAGTATAACAAATACTGTATATTATTATATTAGTCTAGATTTAGCGGGATTTTTGTATAACTTTTGGCCGTAGCTGTATCCCTTCTACCGTAAACAGCCCACCTGTTGTGGATCTTGAACTTCATCCAAGATTAAACTGCACAGACTGCAGCCCCGCCCCTACTGACCAAATGGCCTTACTGTTCAATTCTATTGAAAGGCTGAATTGGAGCTTCTGAGGAAAATTTAGCGGAGAATTTAACTACGTTAACGACATTTGGCTTGCCATATTCTGCTTAATGAAACTGGTCTTCTATTCACATCTGCAAAAAAATAAATAAAAATAACGCAACCATTAAAAACAAAGGGAGAAGAAACAAAAAATAAAATAAAAAAAAATTCCATGCATTAAAAGAGACTTCTTCAAATAAAGCACAAAACCCAAATCTTTTGTTCTTGTCACAGCAGCAGCTGCACCACCACCAGTGAGGAATCCTACTTTCCTGAGTACGAAGCCGGCCATCAAGGACTTCCCCGACTGGCAACAGACTGGAGCACAGGCTGTAACAGGGACAGCATTTTTTTTTTTTTTTGGGCTACTGAAGCAATTGACATTATGATAGACAGTGAACAATATAGTGTGACAATTAGTTTTTGTTCTCAAACATGTACACATATAGGCCTACAGCTCAGGAGTGTGTAGTCCATCCATCCATCATCCATCCATCTTCGTCCGCTTATCCGATTGTCGGGTCGCTGGGGGAGCAGTTCAACAGGGGACCCCAAACTTCCCTTTCGAGCAACATTAACCAGCTCCGACTGGGGATCCGAGGCGTTCCCAGGCCAGGTTGGAGATATAATCCCTCCACCTAGTCCTGGGTCTTCCCGAGGCCTCCTCCCAGCTGGGCGTGCCTGGAACACCTCCCTAGGGAGGCGCCCAGGGGCATCCTTACCAGATGCCCGAACCACCTCAACTGGCTCCTTTCGACGCAAAGGAGCAGCGGCTCTACTCCGAGCTCCTCACGGATGACTGAGCTTCTCACCCTATCTCTAAGGGAGACGCCAGCCACCCTCCTGAGGAAACCCATTTCGCCGCTTGTACCCTGGATCTCGTTCTTTCGGTCATGACCCAGCCTTCATGACCATAGGTGAGGTAGGAACTAAAACTGACCGGTAGATCGAGAGCTTTGCCTTCTGGCTAAGCTCTCTTTTTCGTCCACAACGGTGCGATAGATTGAATGCAATACCGCACCGCTGCGCCCGATTCTCCGACCAATCTCCCGCTCCATTGTCCCTCACTTTCGCGAACACAACCCCAAGGTACTTGAACTCCTTCACTTGGGGTAAGGACTCATTCCCTACCTGGAGAAGGCATTCCATCGGTTTCCTGCTGAGAACCATGGCCTCAGATTTAGAGGTGCTGATCCTCATCCCAACCGCTTCACACTCGGTTGCGAACCGATCCAGTGAGTGCTGAAGGTCGCAGGCCGATGATGCCATCAGGACCACATCATCTGCAAAGAGCAGCGATGAGATCCCCAGCCCACCAAACTGCAACCCCTCCCCACCCCGACTACGCCTCGATATCCTGTCCATAAATACTACAAACAGGATTGGTGACAAAGCGCAGCCCTGGCGGAGGCCAACCCTCACCTGAAACGAGTCCGACTTACTACCGAGAACCCGGACACAGCTCTCGCTTTGGTTGTACAGAGATTGGATGGCCCTGAAAAGAGACCCCCTCACCCCATACTCCCGCAGCACCTCCCACAGTATCTCCCGGGGGACCCGGTCATACGCCTTCTCCAAATCCACAAAACACATGTAGACCGGTTGGGCATACTCCCAGGCTCCCTCCAGGATCCTTTGAGAGTGAAGAGCTGGTCCGTTGTTCCACGACCAGGACGGAATCCGCATTGTTCCTCCTCAACCCGAGGTTCGACTATCGGCCGAACCCTCCTTTCCAGCACCTTGGAGTAGACTTTACCAGGGAGGCTGAGAAGTGTGATACCCCTATAATTGGCACACACCCTCTGGTCCCCTTTTTAAAAGGGGAACCACCACCCCAGTCTGCCACTCCTTTGGCACCGTCCCAGACTTCCACGCAATGTTGAAAAGGCGTGTCAACCAGGACAGCCCCTCCACACCCAGAGCCTTGAGCATTTCTGGACGGATCTCATCAATCCCGGGGCTTTGCCACTGTGTAGTTGTTTGACTACATCAGTGACTTCCGCCTGGGAAATCGGCGACAATCCCCCATTATCCTCCAGCTCTGCCTCTAACATAGAGGGCGATTAGTCGGATTCAGGAGTTCCTCAAAGTGCTCCTTCCACCGCCCTATTACCTCCTCAGTTGAGGTCAACAGTGTCCCATCCTTACTGTACACAGCTTGGATGGTTCCCCGCTTCCCCCTCCTGAGGTGGCGAACAGTTTTCCAGAAGCACTTTGGTGCCGACCGAAAGTCCTTCTCCATGTCTTCTCCAAACTTCTCCCACACCCGCTGCTTTGCCTCTTTCACGGCAGAGGCTGCAGCCCTCGGGCCCTTCGGTACCCTGCAACTGCCTCCGAGTCCTCCGGGATAACATATCCCGGAAAGACTCCTTCTTCAGTCGGACGGCTTCCCTGACCACCGGTGTCCACCACGGTGTTCGTGGGTTACCGCCCCTTGAGGCACCTAAGACCCTAAGACCACAGCTCCTCGCCGCAGCTTCAGCAATGGAAACTTTGAACATTGTCCACTCGGGTTCAATGCCCCCAGCCTCCACAGGGATGCACGAAAAGCTCCGCCCGGAGGTGTGAGTTGAAAGTCTGTTGGACAGGGGCCTCCTCCAGACGTTCCCAATTTACCCGCACTACACGTTTGGGCTTACCAGGTCTGTCCAGAGTCTTCCCCACCCTCTGACCCAACTCATCACCAGATGGTGATCGGTTGACAACTCTGCCCCTCTCTTCACCCGAGTGTCCAAAACATACGGCCTCAGATCAGATGAAACGATTATGAAATCGATCATTGACCTTCGGCCTAGGGTGCTCTGGTACCAGGTACACTTATGAGCATCCCTATGTTCGAACATGGTGTTCGTTATAGACAATCCATGACTAGCACAGAAGTCCAACAACAAACACCCACTCTGGTTTAGATCAGGGAGGCCGTTCCTCCCAATCACGCCTCTCCAGGTGTCTCCATCATTGCCCACGTGTGCGTTGAAGTCCCCCAGCAGAACAATGGAGTCCCCCACTGGAGCCCGATGCAGGACTCCAGTCAAGGTCTCCAAGAAGGCCGAATACTCCGAACTCCTGTTTGGTGCATATGCACAAACAACAGTCAGAGTTTCCCCCCCACAACCCGCAGGCGTGGGGAGGCGACCCCCTCGTCCACGGGGTAAACTCCAACACAGCGGCGCCAGCCGGGGCTTGTGAGTATCCCCACACCCGCCCGGCGCCTCACACCCTGGGCAACTCCGGAGAAGAAAAGAGTCCACCCCTATCCAGGAGTATGGTTCCAGAACCAAGACTGTGCGTAGAGGTAAGCCCCACCAGATCTAACGGTAGCGCTCCACCTCCCGCACCAGTTCCGGCTCCTTCCCCACAGAGAGGTGGCGTTCCACGTCCCCAGAGCCAGCGTCTGCCGCCCGGGTCTGGTCCGTCGAGGCCCCTGACCTTCACTGCCACCCATGTGGCATCGCACCCGACCCCAACGGTTCCTCCCACAGGTGGTGGGCCCATGGGATGGAGAGGGAGTTGCCCACGTAGCTTGTTCGGGCTGTGCCCGGCGGACTCCGTGGCAAACCCGGCCACCAGGCGCTTCGCCCGGCGAGCCCGCCCGTCTGGGCCTGGCTCCAGGCGGGGCCCCTGGCTTCCTCCGGGCAGGGTCACTCCATCTCTGCTTAGCTTTTGCATTCGGGTTTTTGAACCATTCTTTGTCTGGCCCCTCACCTGAGACCACTTTGCCTTGGGAGACCCTACCAGGAGCACAAAGCTCCAGACAACACAGCCCTCAGGTTCACAGAGACACACAAACCTCTCCACCACGATAAGGTGATGGTTCACGGAGAGGCTAGGAGTGTGCTAGGAGTGTGTAGGAGTGTGTAGTCAAAAGAGAGAAATACTGTATATGTCAGCGACTCCTACAGATTAAGAAAAATAATGAATTTTGTTAATAAATACATGTTATTCTTGGCTCAATTGTTCAGTGTCTTTGGGTTCAAATAACATTACCATGATCCCATAGGTATCACAAAATTTAGAAAGTGACGTTTTTTAAAACATCTTGCTGTGTGCGCAAGCAACTTTTTGTTACCACGGGTTTACAGACACGTCTCTAATAATTGGGTATCACCTGGAACACAGCCAATAATCGAGAGGCACATCCACCAAAGAGAGAAAACATAACTTAAGCCGCTGCACACCGTTCTCAGGAAACGTGCGTGCCCCAGCTCTTTGCCTGAAAACACAGGTTTAAACTTTTAATAGTGTTTTGTACATTAGCCCTTAGTATAGAGCACAGTAGGATGATTATTCAAAAATCTAGGTACATACAAGAATAGCTTTTAATGTGTTACAGTGTGCTATTTTCTATAATAATTTGAACTTGTAAATTGTCTTTGAGTACCCTGAAAAGCGCTTTATAAATAAAATGTATACAGTAATTATAAGTAATTGTGTATGATTTATCTATCTTACTTTAGGAATTCAATTTAGTAAAGATATTTAAAGTAATTTCATGTGACCTATACTGACCAGTTTTGTTACATGGGTTAATGCAGGATCAATTGATCGGCACATCTTCCTGACATCTGTACTACGTATAACAGATGTCAGGAAGATGTGCGTGAGACTGCATCTGTAAGATGTATAGGAGATGTTGGGACGATGTATATGAGCCCGCATCTGTACAATGTATGACATAGGCTACGTAAGAAAGATGTATATGTGTGCATCTGTACGATGTAAGACATACGTTAGAACGATGTATATGAGTGCATCTGTACGACGTATAACATACGTTAGAACGATGTATATGAGTGCATCTGTACGATGTATGACATACATAAGAACGATGTATATGTGTGTATCTGTAAGATGTATGAAATACGTTGGAACGATGTATATATATACACGTCGCGGAGAGAGCGTTGAAACGTACAGCAGCGACGTCCCAGCAAACATTGGTCCGACGGCAACGTTGTGTCCCTGGCCAAAAATAGTCGCGGTAGGACGGCATAAATCGGTAAAAAGATGTTACACAGAACATTTCCTAAAAATGCATTCAGATACATTTGTACATGTCAACAGTTCTGTGGGGTTGCATGTATAATTGTTATTTTTACTTTTAGCTACGTGTACTTCAACATATAGCCTACCATGTTGTGAATCAGTTGTAAGTGGACGTCCACTAAGTGACGTCCTTTACACGTGCATTTATAGTCCATCATGCCCCTCTATGAAATCAATTGTGATAAAGCTGCGCTAAACCCTTGCATGGTTAATACTGCAATAATTAATTTAATTCGCCAAGTTTTTAAAAGGTTGTGAAGGCGTCCACTGGCGTCCTTTACACGATCTATAGTCAAGGCTGTGGATAGTGTCGTCCACTGGCGTCTTTTACACGTCTAGTCAAGCAAAACAGAAAAAGAAACACGATTTGTATACAAAGTACATTTACTTTATGTGGTTTAAATAAATTATAATTACACAGTGCCCAGTGTGGTTAAGTGATTGCAAAGCCACTGCATTTTAGTCATTATTTCAACCTGTTGTACCTGATGTATTCTTTGTTTTTTGTTTTTAAATGAATGTATGCATACATGTAAAACATAAATATATCCGGTCACCATTTATGTCGGAGTTGGATGTAATCATTCACATATATAACATGTACAGTAATTACCATTGACAGGGAAACTGCTGCCAAGATGTAGTAACAAAAGATATCGCGATATTACAAAATCCCGCGATAGGATAGATTATCTGATGTTAACGCGTTCTCCCCATAGACTCCGGAGCCAGTAACTTGAACGTTGAACAACCACGAGGAGGGGAGGAATTGAGTTGTATCGATAATATTATTAAAACTCTACTGTTGGGTAAGTACATTTTGTATTATTAGATTAACGTGCTTGAGTTTTACTTGTTTGACATGAATGAACCGAAAGAAATGATGCCCACATTGTCAACTGAAATGTACTGAGTTTGGCTAAAATTAGCTAGCTAGCAAACGTTAGTAGGCTAAAAGTTACTTTGAACTCATACAACGGTATACCATAGTATAAAGTATGTTTAATGTTACAGTCAAAGGTGTGAAAGTGTATGTTTTAACATTGCATGCAATTGCTACGCTGCACTGTACTGTTAATCGTGATTTTTTTTTTTACCTTATTTGGTTATTTTTTCTAAGGTGAAGTAATCCTACATTTTTTTTCATAGAATGGGTTAGGGATATATATATATATATATATTGATTTTAGCTTTTTCTAACTCAGTTTCATTCATGAAACTGGTTCAAAATCTTGTTTCATTTATTTTTTTTAATTTAGTTATAGGACCATAAAAACATTTAGACAATAATTCAATGTCATTTTTTTCCTACTGTTTGTTTTGTTTATTATTGTAATATTCTCTTCCCTCAGATGCTGTGAAGAGTTGGAGCCCAAATTCAACTGAATCAGAAATTGATGCGGCTATGGTGGAACACTTGAAACATGCTCCAGGAAGAGTGTGGGGTTATAACAAATAACTTTCCTGGTGTAAATGATGTTGCAAAAAGTTGCTACACAAAGGGAGATATTTGTGACAGTGTTATTGAACTGAACTAAATTAACGGAATTGAGCTAAAACGGAATTTGTTTTGTAATGAACACGTTTTTCCTGTTTCCCGGGTGAATCTGTATTGTATAAACCGTAAAATAAATAAATGTGATTTGGAATTTTGTGGCTTTTTAGTTCATCCCGTTATCTTTATGATCATTTGTAATGAACTACTAAAATGAAAATAAGAACAGTTTATTTTACCGTGTCCTTGTTACATGTAGTTACTGTAATAACTATAAATTATGCATAATTACATGCAACAAACCTTAACCCTATATTCAGATGCAATTAATTATATTAAGAACTTAAATGTATAAGTAAAGTGTTGTTTGATATACACGTGATTATAACGTGTTATAGACGTTCAGGTATGACTGGACCGATTTTGGACCTTTTTAGAACCTTTGTCAAGTTTAGATGTGTAAACGTCAAGATCGCCGTTCACGATTTAACACAATGGGTGTATGATTGTTTAATATGCAGGCTTATAGCCTACACTTATGCAGAAACACACCTTATAAACATCCAGAAGAAGAGTAATTCTGGCGTCCAGGGACGCGCAGAAAAGACGTGGAATTCACGGCCAGAAAAGACGTGGAATTCACGGCCAAGTGACGTCAAAGACGTCGGTTCAACTTTCATTTTGGAACTATTTTTCAACCATGACGGGACGTCTCGCACGGACGTCTTTTCAACGGTCATTAAACGTCCAAATGTTTGCTGGGGTCCCAGGGACGTCGTGCCAGTGAGCAAACAAGCAATCTACTCTGAATCTACTACGTATCCCCGCCGCATTCTGATTACATCGCCAATACATCGTGGCGACGTATGTGTGCTTACTGGGAGGTTGTTATAGTTCGATGATGATATGTATAGGCTATTCATTTGAGCCAGAGTAAGCGACAACATTGCAGATGAAGAGAAAGAGCGAGAGGCAGCGGCCAGTGGGCAGAGGAGGGTCTGCTTCAGCCTCCTCTGCCCGCTGCCTCTCGCTATCAAGCAGCGGCGGAAGGGCTGCGAGGCTCAGGGTATTGGTAGTGCTCCCGTGGGTGCTGTGCTGTGGCTTATCACGGTCAACTGTGCCGGTCATCATCAGACAAACAACAACTCCACTCCACCTCCTCGTCTTTCCAGACAAGTTTTTTTAGTTCGCTTCGACATGTTTTGGTTCCGCGCTACTAAGGAGAGAAGTAGAAGGAAGATTCTACGCAGGCGCGCTGACTTGTTACCTGTTATTACAGGTGTCAAATCTATAAAAATTATAATCTGGAGTTGTAAGGAACTTCTGAAACTTAAAAAGCCCAGTGTTGACCATCAAATTGTGTAGAAAAGAAGCTTTCAAACAAATGTCCACCTCAAATTGTTTGGCAACCATTTTAAATCCTTGGTTAAATTAAAGCATTCTGGGAAATGGAGTCATGTTCCATCATATTCCACAAAATTACAATAATTAAAACTGAATTATTTGTTCTGTGACTAGAGCTTTTAACATTCACTGCTGGGGGAAAACATTTCCTGAAAATTTAATCTGTACAGGTAGTTCAAACTAATAACAATTAATGCAATTATATCTGACATATTGTGAAGCTTAATTATTAAAAACTTCACTTAAATTATGTATATGAATTTCTTTGAATTTGTATTGAATTGCAATTCTGCTTCTTTTAATTCAAATTCAAATTGTAATTCTAGATCCTGTTTTTGACATCAATTCAAATTCAAGAATTGAATTGGAATTTATGAGTCATTCTCATTTCAATTCTGAATTGTGCACAAGCCTGTCATGCTGATCTCATTAACATTATTGCAGGATAATATTGAGACTTATTAACTTAGTAAGGAAAAACAGACTCATAAGGGAGCAACTTATTTTGCTTTTTCCTTCAAACTATCATAGTATATCAGTGACCTTTAACCAATAACTCATAACAGTGCTTGTCAAATGTCATCTGAGAAAACTTTAAGAAATCCAAATCTCCTCACACAAACACAATAAAGATTTAATCACGAAGCTCTTAAAAATGACCCAAACCTTAAAGGAATACACCACCGAATAGTTTTTTGGGTATCAATTAGTCTGGATCAATGGAGGAACATTTCCAGGACATCTGCCGTTTGTGGTCCTTTCTCTGCTCTGCTCTGAAGCAGCAATGCAGCCGTGCTCATGCACGTCTGTGTGGGTCAAAGCCCCGAGAGCAGGGGGAGGGGTTAGGGGGAGCCCTGAGGAAATGCTACTTTCAAATTTTGCTAGCTTTCCAACATTACCAACCCTGCCAAGTTGTTTGATACAAAATAAAATCACTAGTATTTTAAAGTCCACCCATTAATTTATCTGAGCTTCACTGTGCAGAGATGAAGAGGGAAGGTTTCCCTAAGCTCACCTTATTTTGGTAATGTCTGCCTTTAATCACCAGGACAGCTTTGATATGAAAGGGGAGAGAGAGGCGGAAGACATACAGGAAATTGCTGCAGGTTGGATTCAAACCCTAGGCCTCTGGGTCGAGGAAAAAACATCTTCATATGAACACACACTCTACCAACTCTACCAACTGTGCTACCTGGGCAGCCCCACTGTCTCACACTTTACTGAATGCAATGAGATGTTAAACTATTAAAACTGCTAAAAACTAAGATATTTTATCTCCTAAATGGTCTTATCGCTGAATATTTTAATTAACAACACTGAAGTAATAAATGAAGTGCTGACTCAATTATCTGTAGGTATTTTATACCATCATACCACCACCTGTCTCTGACCTGCATACTGATTGAATTTTTGAGTGGATGACACAGATTTGGTTTGCATGTAAGTTTATTTTATTTGAAACAATGAACCATTAAATCAATTTTTCATATATTTCATTTGTTTCTTGAAAAAAATAAAATGTAAGTAATTCTACTGTCTCATAAAATATGTTAAGGCATATAATGCAAAAGAAGGTTTATATTTAGCTTTTCATTACAATGGTATGGACATACAGTACAATATGTCAGGTGTCGTATCTCATGAAACCGCTTCCATTACTCTTTGTTTAAGGGACAGGGCTTGGCGTTAGGTATAGGTTCACAGCGATCCACCACAACCCGGATTTCTGCCATTTGGACACTTTTGTAGGTCCCAGAGATGGACGCCCATGTGGTCTTCCCATTTCTGTAGGTGCGCTTGAGGCGTGCGGTATATGGGATGTCTTCCTCGTACTTATGTCCCACCATACTGACACGACAGGTGTGGTTTGGTGGTATTTCGACCTCAACAGAATCAGTGTGGGTGGACGACTCGGTATGAGTGGTCCCCTTGGTGAACCCGAAGGTCGCTTCTGCGCTTAACTCGATTTTTCCTTCAACAATTAATGGGATTCCAGCAGTGATGGTAGTCTTAGCGCCCACTGTTAGTGAAAAGCTTGTGTCCCACCTTGTCTCTTTTTGGGTTGTCTTTGAGAGGGTAGTTGTCCGTTTCACTGAACGGCACTCATTGTTGGTGACGACAGATATTTGCATGGTCTCTGGAGAACCCTTAATGGCTTTAACCCCATCAGTTTTATACTTGATATCAGATATGTCCTCGCTGATTACATCTTTGTTAACGGTCAGGACCTGGTAGTTCTTGTACCAATGCTCCTTACCTTCCCACGGAAGGAAGAAAGCCGTATTTTTAACATCTACCTTCCCAAGACCATACTGGTTCTTCCCAACATATATACCGCTGCCGGGCCAGGTCTCAACTGCATTCTGAGGCACTGAACCGTGGGAGCCATCCTTCCATTCTAAAAACTCAAAGTTGTCTTTGTTTACCAGGATCTCAAATGGGGAGCCACTGAGCTCTTTGTCTCCATAGGGGTAGAAGCAGTAAGGACCCTTGTCAGGGTTGTAGAAGCCGGCCGAGCTAGTGTATTTGCTAACATAGTCGGTGCGTTTCTTCTCTTCATTGTAGATTGAAACTGCTCCGTTGGGGAGAGAGCCATTAAAGGTCTGCCATTCCAGGTTGGTTTGATCCATGTTCAGGTTGTGCTAACTACCTTTGAGAAGGAACAAATAGGAAAACTATTTAAGTACAAACCAAATGACATAAATAATCAATCAATATATTCCTAATCCTTTTTAAATATCCAGCTATGTCATTGTCCTCAAACTAAAAATTCCTCTTTTTCCCTTTATTTTCATATCTTTTGTTCCTTTTCCCCCTCTTCCTCTAAAACACACACACACACACACACACACACACACACACACACACACACACACAATTATTTTTTATATCACTTATCTTGCTTTCTTAATACAAAAAAAGAGGTCAGTGACTGCTGTCATTAATTAGAAATAGTAAAATTGACATAAATCCCGCGCCCAAACATCAATTTTCCATTCGTAGCTTGTCCACCGTAACTATGCACGACTGTCATTAGGGCTGCTCGATTATGGAAAAAAATATAATTATGATTATTTCGGTCAATATTGAAATCACAATAATTTAACACGGTTAGGCTACTTGTTGACTTCTGAAAAGATGTTGCAATTATTGAACTTAAAAAACAGTGGGAAAAGTTAAATAAATCAACAGTAAAAAAACACATACAACTGTGAAATTTGCCTTAATACCTATTTAAACTTTATTTTTTCAGTCAGAACAAAAGACAAAATAAGAGTTTACTTGCAAAACGTAATGAGCTAAATAATTATTTTCTCTATTATTCTGTTTTTGTGATCATTGGGAGCCAAAATCATAATCATGATTGAACAATTGACAACAAAGTTGTTGTGGATTCAATCATGAGATGCAACTGTTAACATGCAGCACAAAAATGGAAAAAAGACTTTAAGATATCCACTTTTTTTGTCAAACTCAGATTCCTGAGATCTCGTATTAATTTCATCTGAACTTTATAAATGAATTTGTTCACATAGCGAGGACCCCATCATGCACTTACAATTGAATTGCCTTAATAAGCAATCTTTTAGAAGCCAGTATGGACAGTAGGAACAATTACTGCAACCAACAACCCTGTTAACATATGGACTAGTGAAGATTGTATCCAGATAGACTAGAAAAATGTCAACCTATACGTTAACATTAAAAGTAAAAACTTAATCTTTTCAATGCCTTGTTTTTTGATGCTAAAATGTACTGTCACTGTTCTAGCTCCATAGTTTTCTTCTGTTTCCCTCTATGTGTAGATTTTATTTAAGTTATGCATAAATGAGGACACTTGGAAAATAAAGAATGGGAAATAGTTGTTGTACGGTAGTTTCAGTTTACCTAGATCGTCGTTCTTCTCACTGGCTGCGGAAAGAGCCGGCAGGGCAATCAGCAGCAATACTCTGAAACACAGAAAAAACTATCTGTTAATTGCTGTAATAAAATAACTTAAAATCTAACCCTGGTAAAAATAGAACATCAAATGTTGAGCTACTCCCACTGGGACACACACAGACTCACAATGTAAAAACAATACCAGCGTCTCTGTCGTGGCTGAAAATAAAGTAAACATAGTTTAATGTTTTCGAAAGACAATCAGTTATCACTAATAATGTGTGCTGGCGTATATGAGCAAACAAGGAAAGGATCCAGATAAGACAAAAGCAGGCAGACACTATCAGTTCACTGGATTCATGGGGAAGTTAGAAAAACTTACAGTGACACCGGTCAAAATTCCAGGGGTCAGGCAGAGGTTCAGGCAGGTAGGCAGACGGGCAGGTAGGCAGGCAGGTAGGATGGAAGATAGGCGACAGGTGACTGGGTTCCAGGTAACAGATGCTAGAAAGCAAAATGCCAAACTGGTAGAGAGTGTGAGAAAGAGGCTGGTATAAATACTGCAGAGCTGATAAGGAAATGGCATGGCAGGTGGGGAAATGGGCGGGGAAGCTCAGGTAAGGGAATTTTTTATACTTAATACTTAATCTTCATCCTGTTTATCCAGTTTTTTTTTTTTAATCTGCAATTGTCATTTATGTTTCCTGATGGTGGACACACTCATGTTCTCTGGAGGATAGCGGGACATTTTAGACAAAGACACATAAGGAAGAATCAGACATACACTATAAAATAATAATTCACCAACATGTTTCTTGCTTGGCCAGTAAATGTTCCTCCATTCTCCCTTTTAGAATTGATTTTAAAGATACAGTACTTATATATATATATATTTTATTTTTATTTTTTATTATTTTTGGGGCTTTTTTAGGCCTTTATTTGGATAGGACAGCTTAGACTTAAAAGGGGAGAGAGAGGGGGAATGACCTGCAGCATAGAGATAATAATTATTTTTTGATCCCGTTTGAATTTAGCCATGGATTACAAATATGATGTTCGTCAATTTAAATCATTATTTTTCAACTGAAGAAAGTCTCAGTTTATTGTTAAACTGTTGAAGTATAAGACTGTGAAAATACGTAATTAGAAAGACTACAAACTTCATGGATGACGTCTCGCTGAAGCTACGATGTCTGCGTGTATCGTACCGGGGATGTAGCGTTTGTCAAATGAGCAGAGGATCTTGCTTGTTCTTTTGCTTATCTGCTGAGAACACTTGACTGGATAAAACCATAGACAGTATATAATGGACCAATAGACCCCGTGTCTCTGGATGGAGACCAGTGAAGGCTATTAGAAGCACTTTTCCGGTGATGGCCAGCTTTACTGCGCAGCCTCCAACGGAGAGAATGTGACGTGAGCAACGTGTCTGAAAGTTGTAAGTCTTCTGGTAGCTGTGCCAAGAGAAATCTCAATCATTCCCAATCTTACAGATACGGAGACTGTAGGTGTAGTGTTTCTTTAGAAATAAACAATGGACAAATAGAGTCTTTAAATGCTTCAGATGTAAAGTTATTGGCTGTCAAAGTCATGCCAAAATGAATGGCAGTCAATGGAATGCTAATGGGGGATGAGTGCTTGTTAGCATAAAAAAATATTGTAGTTAATTTAAAGTTTACAGTTTCTGAGAGAGAAAGTTCCTGTTTCCACCACTGATCAAGTGAAGGACCCAAACACAGAGAAAAATAGGCAGACATGATCAGTTGAGTGGATTTATGGGAAGTTTCAAAAACTTACAGTGACACAGGTCAAAAGTTCAGGAATCAGGCGGAGGGTCAAGCAGGCCGACAGGTGACAGGGTTCCAAGTAACAGTTGCTAGAAAGGAAAGGCAGATGCTACCTTTGCTAAACTGTCAGTGACTGGGGAGAAGAGGCTGGTTTTTAAATACTGCAGAGCTGATAAGGATATGACGTGCTGGTGAGGGACTATTCATTTAACCTTAAATGGTATGCCTCCAGTATCTCAGTTCTTCCTGGGAGTGGCATTCATGTCTTCTGATGTTTTTCTTCTCTTTCTTTAGTTGTATATTTTAACTAAAGTTTTAATGTTTATTTGCATAATTGTAATGCTTACTGCTTTTAAAAACAGAAAAAGAACAAAACAGCCTCCTGTACTCCTGTACTATCTCTGCGCCCAATTAGCAGTGCTTTGCCTGTGCTTCGCCTTAATATAGTCCCAAGTCAATATCTGCCTAAGAAAGCGCCTAGTCTTAATCTGCATTGCTATTTGTAGTCGTTAATATGCAGGCCAGGTTTTTTTATGTTGTTGTTGTTGGCTCTCTTTTACTCACGACATGCTAACCATCAACAAAGGATTCCATTCACTACGCTAAGCTAGGCAAGCAGGTACGTATTTGAGGTACTGGTGTTTTTCCCACAGTAAAATGATGTTTATTTTTTGTCTTTTTACATAAAATTCAATGTATTTTAACTTTCAACACCATTAAGCCATGGAATGATCTTGTTAAACAACTGTACTGTCTCATTATATCAATTTACAGACTACAACCTTCATTTAATGGTTAAAAAAAAGAAATATTTTTCTGCTGGACTAAGACAATGCATGCACTGATGTATAATCACCTTCCATTTAGTCATCTACTCCCACACCACTGTTACTTATTGTTCAGTGTCACAACCAAAGTAAAAGTGAAAGTATGTTGTCTTACAGTGTTTCGCAGCCGTCTGTCGCAGCCACCTGCACGTTCACCCAGGCCAGACATCCTGTTTCCCACCGCAGCGATGCACAACGTCCACTTTTCTACCTCATTGCTAGGCAATTAAATCACACAGTCATCAATTCTAAACATATGAACTTCTTTTGACCTTCTGGCCTTTATGAAGCCTTTCACTATGACACTTCTGAGTACAGACAACACGGTCTCACGGCAGTTCATGAAATGGTCACGTTATTTTTAATCTATTGATTCGTGTACACAGACACGTTCATCTCGCTTTTTTTTGTGGTGGTCAGCATGAAATGGGAAGCATCAAGAACAGGAAAGGAGAGCACGAGGCCGTGGTTGGGTGAAAAGAAGAACTGGTTGGGTGAAAAGAAGAACTGGTTGGGTTCAGGAAAAGAAGAACGGGGTTGGGTTTAGGAAAAGAAGAACCGGTAGGTATTAGGAAAAGAAGAACCGGGAAAGCAAACGTGACTCGCGGGAAATGAGACAACAACGGACTGGGAAAGGAACCATCACACGCGGGACACGATCCTCCTGTGTTGTTTGACCCATCCAACACCCCAACCAACCTCCTTGCGCAGAGTTTTCGGCTTTTAATACTACTCGCTACCGTTGTCATGCTGTGATCACGAAAGATCTTCCCATTGAAATACATTAGTTTAAACTCCGTGCTCTCCACCATGAACAATACGACATAAATGTGTCCATGTACACAAATCAATAGATTAAATAGCGTGACCATTTCACAAACTGCCGTGAGACTAGGTTGGTATAGAAGACACATCCAAGTGGTACAATATTCCTTCAGTAGTTTAGTGAATGGTTTTAGTGGTAAATGTGCTCTTTGTGTTTCTACAGTGTTTTTCTTGTTGAGCTTTAGCAGGGGAATAGTAAGAAGAAAGAAATAGACAGCTCAAAGAAGGTTTAAACACAAATAAAATCAGAAAAGGTTCTTTGATACAAGTATGTTTTAAGTACAGGACTTAAAGGTCCAATGTGTAGGAAATTCTCGCATCAAGCGTTGAGAGCATATATCGCAATCAACTCTCAAGTGACACGCAGTTCAAAGTACGTATTACAGCTACGGTATAGCCTTCACGCTGCAAAAAGCTGGTCTCTTGCTCTTTTCAATCTCCTTTTTCTTATTCTGGGCAAAGAAGAAGACTCCTATTCCTGAAATTTGGATTTTGAATACGTGTGGTCCTCCGTGCTTCGCCTTAATATAGTCCCAAGTCAATATCTGCCTAAGAAAGCGCCTAGTCTTAATCTGCATTGCTATTTGTAGTCGTTAATATGCAGGCCAGGTTTTTTTATGTTGTTGTTGTTGGCTCTCTTTTACTCACGACATGCTAACCATCAACAAAGGATTCCATTCACTACGCTAAGCTAGGCAAGCAGGTACGTATTTGAGGTACTGGTGTTTTTCCCACAGTAAAATGATGTTTATTTTTTGTCTTTTTACATAAAATTCAATGTATTTTAACTTTCAACACCATTAAGCCATGGAATCCATCCATCCATCCATCTTCATCCGCTTATCCGGTGTCGGGTCGCGGGGGGAGCAGCTCCAGCAGGGGACCCCAAACTTCCCTTTCCCGAGCAACATTAACCAGCTCCGACTGGGGATCGGCGTTCCCAGGCAAGGTTGGAGATATAATCCCTCCACCTAGTCCTGGGTCTTCCCGAGGCCTCCTCCCAGCTGGACGTGCCTGGAACACCTCCTAGGGGAGGCGCCCAGGGGCATCCTTACCAGATGCCCGAACCACCTCAACTGGCTCCTTTTCGACGCAGCGAGCAGCGGCTCTACTCCGAGCTCCTCACGGATGACTGAGCTTCTCACCCTATCTCTCAGGGAGACGCCAGCCACCCTCCTGAGGAAACCCATTTCAGCAGCTTGTACCCTGGATCTCGTTTTTTCGGTCATGATCCAGCCTTCATGACCATAGGAGAGGGTAGGAACGAAAACTGACCCGGTAGATCGAGAGCTTTGCCTTCTGGCTAAGCTCTCTTTTAAATCCACAACGGTGCGATAGATTGAATGCAATACCGCACCCGCTGCGCCCGATTCTCCGACCAATCTCCCGCTCCATTGTCCCTCACTCGCGAACACAACCCCAAGGTACTTGAACTCCTTCACTTGGGGTAATTGAATTGAAATTGAATTGAATTGAATTGAAAAAACTTTATTAATCCCGATAGGGAAACTGGTTTGCCACCAACCATACAGCAATCGAACACAATACACAACTAAAAAACAAATAAACAAACAAATAATTCTGGACTAGTAGACCAATAGACCGTGATAAGGAGACAATAAATAAATAAATAAATTATAAAAGAGGGACTCATTCCCTACCTGGAGAAGGCATTCCATCGGTTTCCTGCTGAGAACCATGGCCTCAGATTTAGAGGTGCTGATCCTCATCCCAACCGCTTCACACTCGGTTGCGAACCGATCCAGTGAGTGCTGAAGGTCGCAGGCCGATGATGCCATCAGGACCACATCATCTGCAAAGAGCAGCGATGAGATCCCCAGCCCACCAAACTGCAACCCCTCCCCACCCCGACTACGCCTCGATATCCTGTCCATAAATACTACAAACAGGATTGGTGACAAAGCGCAGCCCTGGCTGATGCCAACCCTCACCTGAAACGAGTCAGACTTACTACCGAGAACCCGGACACAGCTCTCGCTTTGGTTGTACAGAGATTGGATGGCCCTGAGAAGAGACCCCCTCACCCCATACTCCCGCAGCACCTCCCACAGTATCTCCCGGGGGACCCGGTCATACGCCTTCTCCAAATCCACAAAACACATGTAGACCGGTTGGGCATACTCCCAGGCTCCCTCCAGGATCCTTGCGAGAGTGAAGAGCTGGTCCGTTGTTCCACGACCAGGACGGAATCCGCATTGTTCCTCCTCAACCCGAGGTTCGACTATCGGCCGAACCCTCCTTTCCAGCACCTTGGAGTAGACTTTACCAGGGAGGCTGAGAAGTGTGATACCCCTATAATTGGCACACACCCTCTGGTCCCCTTTTTAAAAAGGGGAACCACCACCCCAGTCTGCCACTCCTTTGGCACCGTCCCAGACTTCCACGCAATGTTGAAAAGGCGTGTCAACCAGGACAGCCCCTCCACACCCAGAGCCTTGAGCATTTCTGGACGGATCTCATCAATCCCAGGGGCTTTGCCACTGTGGAGTTGTTTGACTACATCAGTGACTTCCGCCTGGGAAATCGACGACAATCCCCCATTATCCTCCAGCTCTGCCTCTAACATAGAGGGCGTATTAGTCGGATTCAGGAGTTCCTCAAAGTGCTCCTTCCACCGCCCTATTACCTCCTCAGTTGAGGTCAACAGTGTCCCATCCTTACTGTACACAGCTTGGATGGTTCCCCCTTCCCCCTCCTGAGGTGGCGAACAGTTTTCCAGAAGCACTTTGGTGCCGACCGAAAGTCCTTCTCCATGTCTTCTCCAAACTTCTCCCACACCCGCTGCTTTGCCTCTTTCACGGCAGAGGCTGCAGCCCTTCGGGCCCTTCGGTACCCTGCAACTGCCTCCGAGTCCTCCGGGATAACATATCCCGGAAAGACTCCTTCTTCAGTCGGACGGCTTCCCTGACCACCGGTGTCCACCACGGTGTTCGTGGGTTACCGCCCCTTGAGGCACCTAAGACCCTAAGACCACAGCTCGCCCGCAGCTTCAGCAATGGAAACTTTGAACATTGTCCACTCGGGTTCAATGCCCCAGCCTCCACAGGGATGCACGAAAAGCTCCGCCCGGAGGTGTGAGTTGAAAGTCTGTTGGACAGGGGCCTCCTCCAGACGTTCCCAATTTACCCGCACTACACGTTTGGGCTTACCAGGTCTGTCCAGAGTCTTCCCCCACCCTCTGACCCAACTCATCACCAGATGGTGATCGGTTGACAGCTCTGCCCCTCTCTTCACCCGAGTGTCCAAAACATACGGCCTCAGATCAGATGAAACGATTATGAAATCGATCATTGACCTTCGGCCTAGGGTGCTCTGGTACCAGGTACACTTATGAGCATCCCTATGTTCGAACATGGTGTTCGTTATAGACAATCCATGACTAGCACAGAAGTCCAACAACAAACACCCACTCTGGTTTAGATCAGGGAGGCCGTTCCTCCCAATCACGCCTCTCCAGGTGTCTCCATCATTGCCCACGTGTGCGTTGAAGTCCCCCAGCAGAACAATGGAGTCCCCACTGGAGCCCCATGCAGGACTCCAGTCAAGGTCTCCAAGAAGGCCGAATACTCCGAACTCCTGTTTGGTGCATATGCACAAACAACAGTCAGAGTTTTCCCCCACAACCCGCAGGCGTGGGGAGGCGACCCTCTCGTCCCACCGGGTAAACTCCAACACAGCGGCGCTCAGCCGGGGGCTTGTGAGTATCCCCACACCCGCCCGGCGCCTCACACCCTGGGCAACTCCGGAGAAGAAAAGAGTCCAACCCCTATCCAGGAGTATGGTTCCAGAACCGAGACTGTGCGTAGAGGTAAGCCCCACCAGATCTAACCGGTAGCGCTCCACCTCCCGCACCAGTTCCGGCTCCTTCCCCCACAGAGAGGTGACGTTCCACGTCCCCAGAGCCAGCGTCTGCCGCCCGGGTCTGGTCCGTCGAGGCCCCTGACCTTCACTGCCACCCATGTGGCATCGCACCCGACCCCAACGGTTCCTCCCACAGGTGGTGGGCCCATGGGATGGAGAGGGAGTTGCCACGTAGCTTGTTCGGGCTGTGCCCGGCCGGGCTCCGTGGCAAACCCGGCCACCAGGGCTTCGCCGGCGAGCCCGCCCGTCTGGGCCTGGCTCCAGACGGGGCCCCGGGCTTCCTCCGGGCAGGGTCACTCCATCTCTGCTTAGCTTTTTCATTGGGGTTTTGAACCATTCTTTGTCTGGCCCCTCACCTGAGACCACTTTGCCTTGGGAGACCCTACCAGGAGCACAAAGCTCCAGACAACACAGCCCTCAGGTTCACAGAGACACACAAACCTCTCCACCACGATAAGGTGATGGTTCACGGAATGATCTTGTTAAACAACTGTACTGTCTCATTATATCAATTTACAGACTACAACCTTCATTTAATGGTTAAAAAAAAGAAATATTTTTCTGCTGGACTAAGACAATGCATGCACTGAGACAAAAATGCCCACCTATCTAAATCTAGGGGAGATGGTGAATAACCCTATTTAGGTCCTTTAATGTATGTTTAGTCTGAAATCTTCACTTGCACATTATGATGTGATGAGCTTCATAGTAAGTGAAGCTAGCAGTAGGTTTTATACCATTACTTCAACCAAGCCTATACTTTCCCATATGAAGTACCAGGTGATCTCATTTTCCAGTTTAAAACAATATTACTGATGTATGATCACCTTCCATTTAGTCATCTACTCCCACACCACTGTTACTTATTGTTCAGTGTCACAACCAAAGTAAAAGTGAAAGTATGTTGTTTTACAGTGTTTCGCAGCCGTCTGTCGCAGCCACCTGCACGTTCACCCAGGCCAGACATCCTGTTTCCCACCGCAGCGACGCACAACGTCCACTTTTCTACCTCATTGCTAGGCAATTAAATCACACAGTCATCAATTCTAAACATATGAACTTCCTTTGACCTTCTGGCCTTTATGAGGCCTTTCACTATGACACTTCTGAGTACAGACAACACGGTCTCACGGCAGTTCATGAAATGGTCACGTTATTTTTAATCTATGGATTCGTGTACACAGACACGTTCATCTCGTTTTTTTTTGTGGTGGTCAGCATGAAATGGGAAGCATCAAGAACAGGAAAGGAGAGCACGAGGCCGTGGTTGGGTGAAAAGAAGAACTGGTTGGGTGAAAAGAAGAACTGGTTGGGTTCAGGAAATGAAGAACGGGGTTGGGTTTAGGAAAAGAAGAACCGGTTGGTATTAGGAAAAGAAGAACCGGTTGGTATTAGGAAAAGAAGAACCGGGAAAGCAAACGTGACTCGCGGGAAATGAGACAACAACGGACTGGGAAAGGAACCATCACACGCGGGACACAATCCTCCTGTGTTGTTTGACCCATCCACCACCCCAACCAACCTCCTTGCGCAGAGTTTTCGGCTTTTAATACTACTCGCTACCATTGTCATACTGTGATCACGAAAGATCTTCCCATTGAAATACATTAGTTTAAAGTCCGTGCTCTCCACCATGAACAATACGACATAAATGTGTCCATGTACACAAATCAATAGATTAAATAGCGTGACCATTTCACAAACTGCCGTGAGACTAGTTGAGACAAACTGCCGTGAGACTAGTTGGTATAGAAGACACATCCAAGTGGTACAATATTCCTTCAGTAGTTTAGTGAATGGTTTTAGTGGTAAATGTGCTCTTTGTGTTTCTACAGACAGTGTTTTCTTGTTGAGCTTTAGCAGGGGAATAGTAAGAAGAAAGAAATAGACAGCTCAAAGAAGGTTTAAACACAAATAAAATCAGAAAAGGTTCTTTGATACAAGTATGTTTTAAGGACAGGACTTAAAGGTCAGCTACGGTACTACTACTAGCCTTCACGCTGCAAAAAGCTGGTCTATTGCTCTTTTCAATCTCCTTTTTCTTATTCTGGGCAAAGAAGAAGACTCCTATTCCTGAAATTTGGATTTTGAATACGTGTGGTCCTCCGTGTTTCCTTCTTCAAACTTGCCGGGGCCGGGAAGCGACGATACCCATTAGCAGCATTAGCAGCACCTGTGAGTTTATCATGTGACAGCGAAAACGTGAAAGGCGGAGCAGTATGTCCTGTATGTCCCTTACCGGCTAACATATTTCAAGATGGCGCATGAATATGGAGCGTCTACCCAGTGGTGTAGTCTACGTGATATGCAGGTATACGCCGTATAGAGCTCAACAGTCCCACCCACACTCTAAGAGACCTTGGGTTCCGGAAGTAAATTTCCCATTCATTTCTCCCATTGACGTCTGGAAAAATCCGTACATAAAGAGTTTTAGACCGTGCCTTGGGCTAACCAGCTACGACATGAGTCATAAGCATACAACGAGTAATTTTGAGTAAAAAAACGAACAGAAAATCCCAACAAAGTCAAAGGTACAAGACTGTGTACATATTTTCAATATCGAGCAAAGGAACTACTCATCCCACAAACCACCGCGCACCACAGCTAATTCGGCTAACCACTAGCTGAGACAGCATGTAATAACTTTAAAAGACCCTCAAAATAAACCCTAAAAAGAACCGTTAAAATATATAACATCTGTTACATCAGCTGTAGCCTGTATTCCCCAGTGTTTAGTTTGAGTTAACGTTATTGTGTGTGTGTGTGTGTCTGTCTGTGTACAGCAGTAAACAGAATACAATGTTTATATGTCCTTGTTTCAGATGATGAGAGAGACAGTGAGAACTCCTGGCCTTCATAAGGTCATGACTGAAAATTAGAGTAATTTCTTAAATCTTAAATGTGCATTGCTTTACACAATTAAATTACTAGATGGTAATGTTAGTTAGCAATGGTCAGATAATTAACTAAAATAGAAAGAGTGGAGCTTTTTTCTCCTTCCGTCTGCTTTTTATGCATTTGTTAGCCATAGTGTTGAAGATTGTAAACAGTTTACTTTTGAGTAAATGTAGGCCCTTATCAGCAGATGTTATTGTTAATAGATACAAAACTAGTATGATGATGATAATTATTAGTCATGGTTTTGTGTAGCAGTGTAGGGGTGTTGGTTAAATGGTTCATTTGTGTGATGTCCTGTTGTTTTCAGGTTTGGTTGCCTTTCTCAAAAAGTTAAATCTGTCTCATCTTTTCTCAACTTTAAGTGTTGTTTTTCCAGAGCTTTAAGTAAACGCCATCAATACTGAAACGTCTGTTGTCCGGCTACAGTTTGTATTCGGAAATGTCACAGTACTGAGTGTATGGGGTGTCGCTCTGGGACAGGCGAGTATGAGGCTGGGAGGGGAAAATCACAGTATACTCAATACAAAAAAATAAACTACACCACTGACATATGTCACACATTCAGCCAGTCTACCATTAGATACAAATATTTCTTTGTCCAAATACTTTGGTTTATGACCAAATACTTGCAGAACTAATATAATTTTCATCAGCTGTGTGATTACTGCTAACTATCACATCTTTTCATGCTAGAACACTATAATTGTGGACATGGAAAACATACCTGCCTAACGTTGGCATGTTAGCATTGTCATTGTGTGCACGTTATCATTAGTTAGCATTTACATCTTAGCACAGCTGTGTATAAGTAGCCTATGACTGTAGACTCTTTTTATGAAGTTGCCACCTTTTTATTTTAACTAAAAAAGCGCCCTAGTTAACCTTTGCTTGTCAAAAAAGACGCCAAGTGTGGGTGTCTGGGTAGCTCACTTGGTGGAGCGCGCCCACGTATAGAGGTTTACTCCTCCTTCAGTTTTTTAGATGGAAATGGATTTAATTTCTTGTTAAAAGATGGGGAATTCTCATGAAATGACCTCAGTGTGACAAAAACAAAAGCACAGTAAACATTACAAATTGAAAAGCTGTAGTCATATGCTTTTTTTTCTCCGATGGAACAGCTTTGTCATGGAGAATGTGAGGCTTTTTCTTCATGAAAAAGATGTTTATATTGATGTAAAACTAAATGTAAAAGTACCCACAAGAGGGCACACTTTCACCACATGAAAATACACCCAATGGATTCAAAGAAAACGTTATTATCTCCTGAGGGGCAATTTGGTTTACAGCCAGCAGTACCACACACACACCATACATGCAATGTAGCAGTCACAAAACACAGGTAGACAGTAAAGAACGAAACAAAAACAATAGAGCAGGACATTTAACAAGTAGATAGATGAATAAAACATTTAAACTACCATTATTTAAACTAATAATGTCCCCCCACCATACAGTGCAGTCAGGTCATTCAGGGTAAGACCTGAGATTTTGCTGCATGCCTTTACAATGCCCTGTAGTCTATTCCTGTTTTTTAAAGTGACTGAACCGTACCAATTAATCGATAGACTCACTTCCATATACGTGAATTCCCCCTCTCTCTCCCCTTTCATGTCTTCAGCTGTCCTGTCAAAATAAAGGCCTAAGGCGGTGTCCACTATGTATTTATTCCTGTTACTTCCTCTAATTACTTTGATAAGGTAACAATTCCTATGGTTTATTCTAACGTGCCTAATTTAATCAAAGAAGGATGTTTTTATTTATTATTATTTTTAAGTTGTGGTTCTTGAAAAGTACAAAACGTATTTACATTTTGATTTAATCCTTTATAATACTGACCAAAAACAAACAATAACACAACATGCCAACAGCATAGTAAAACATAAAAAACACAATAAAGGATATATGTATACATAGTTACTGTGTATATGGAAAACAAATACCAAGAAGAAAAAAAACATGTATATTAAATACATTCAATTCAATTCAATTTCAATTCAATTTTATTTATAGTATCAAATCATAACAAAAGTTATCTTGAGACACTTTACAGATAGAGTAGGTCTAGACCACACTCTATAAATTCCAAAACCCCAACAATTAGGGGTTTAAACAATTAAAAATGACTACAAGATTAAGAAGGCACTTTTGTGGTTTTTATGGCAAAATAGTGTAGGATATATTTAACTTCTGAAAGCAAAAATAAATTAGGTAGGCTGTATATAACAATAAATTATAATGTAAGATTAATTAAATGAGTGCGACACAGATGCCAAGTGCCAGGTTACTCACATTTCTTTTAACTTTTCTTTTATCTTTTGCATTCTTCTTTTTTACTAGCAGTTTTGAATAGCTGAACCATGTTTCTCTTAACGTTTCCCCTTGATAGGAAAAGAACCAAGCAGTTAAGGTTGACATGTACTGAACCTTTAAGGGATTATTATACTTTCTTATCTCTGATTATTTCATTAACAACACTGAAGTAATAAATGAAGTGATGGCTTATTTATTTGTAGATGTGTTATACCATTGCCATGCTGCTGTTCCGGACTGATTGAATATTTAAGTGATTGTGAAACAGATTTAGTTTGCATGGAAGTAAACTTTATTTTTTAAACAATGATTAAATGCAATTTTCTCATACATTTCATGTTGCTCGAAAACAATTGCTTGAAAAACTGAAGAAATAGTTAAATGCCAAGCAGTTTAATTATCTTATAGAATATGTTAAGGCATATGAAAAATAAAGGCAGGTTTATTTTTAGCTTTTCATTACAATGTTAAGGCTATTTTTATAGGACAGGGCCTGGCGTTGGGGACAGGAGTAGAGCGATCCACCACACCCCGGACTTCTCCAATTTGGACACTTCTGTAGGTCCCAGAGATTGACGTCAATGAGGTCTTCCCATTTGTGTAGGTGCGCTTGAGGCGTGCAGTGTATGGGATGTCTGCCGTGTACTTATATCCCACCAAACTGACACAGCAGGAGTGATTTGGTGGGATATTGACCTCAACAGCAACATTGTGGGTGGTCGACTCGCTATGAGTGATCCCCGTGCTGTACTGGTAAATTACTCCTGCGTTAATCTCAATTTTTCCTTCAAAGATTAAGGGGATTCTAGTAGTGATGGTAGTGTTACCGCCCACTGTGACTGAATGGTTGTGGTCCCACCTTTGCGTCTTTTGGGTTGTCTCTGAGAGTGTAGTTGTCTGTTTCACTGAGCGGCAATCATTGTTGGTGACGACAGATTTTTTCAAGGTCACTGGACTCTTAATGGGTTTAACCGCAGTCTTATACATGACATCAGATATTTCCTGCCTCATTACACCTTTGTTAACAGTCAGGACCTGGTAGGAACGTTCCCAATGCTCAGAACCTTCCCACGGATAGTAGAACGACTTATTTTTAACATCTACCTTCCCAAGACCATACTGGGTCTTCCCAACATATATACCGCTGCCGGGGCAGGTCTCAACTGCATTATCAGGCACTGAACCGTTGGAGCCATCCTTCCATTCTAAAATCTCAAAGTTGTCTTTGTTTAACAGGATCTCAAATGGAGAGCCACGATGCTCTTTCAAACCATAGGGGTAGATGCAGTAAGGACCCTTGTTAGGGTTGTACAAGCCGGCCGTGCTACCGTATTTGGCAACATAGTCGGTGCGTCCAACATATTCATTGTAGATTGAAACTGCTCCGTTGGGGAGAGAGCCATTAAAGGTCTGCCATTTCAGGTTGGTTTGATCCATGGTCAGGTTGTGCTCACTACCTTTGAGAAGGCACAAATAGGAACAGTATTTAAGTATAAACCAAATTACATACAGTAAATAATCAATCAATATATTCTTAATCCTTTTTAAATATCCAGCTATGTCATTGTCCTCAAACTAAAAATTCCTCTTTCCCTTTATTCTCATATATTTTCTTCCTTTTCCCCTCTTCCTCTAAAACACACACACACACACACACACACACACACACACACACACACACACACACACACACACACACACACACACACACTTCTATATTATTTGTCATACATTTTATTTAATTCAAAAATTACATTCTTAAAAAAGAACAAGAATCAAAATGAAAAAGTAAAAATACTATAGTTAATTTAAAGTTTACAGTTTTTGAGAGAGAAAGTTCCTGTTTCCACCATTGATCAAGTGAAGGACCCAAACACAAAGAAAAATAGGCAGACATGATCAGTTGAGTGGATTTATAGGAAATTTCAAAAACTTACAATGACACAGGTCAAAAGTCCAGGAATCAGGCGGAGGGTCAGGCAGGCCGACATGTGACAGAGTTCCAGGTTACAGTTGTAAGAAAAGAAAGGCAGATGCTAACTTTGCCAAACTGTCAGTGACTGGGGAAAAGAGGCTGGTATAAATACTGCAGAGCTGATAAGGATATGACCTTAAATGGTATGCCTCCAGTATCTCAGTTCTTCCTGGGAGTGGCATTCATGTCTTCTGATGTTTTTCTTTTCTTTCTTTAGTTGTATATTTTAACTAAAGTGTTACTGTTTTATTTGCATAATTGTAATGCTTACTGCTTTTAAAAAAAGAAAAAGAACAAAACAGCCTCCTGTACTCCTGTAGGCCTCCTATCTCTGCGCCCAAGTAACAGTGCTTCGCCTGTGCTTCGCTCCAATATAGTCCCAAGTCAATATCTGCCTAAGAAATCGCCTAGTCTTAATCTGCATTGCTATTTGTACTTGTTGTTAATATGCAGGCCAGGTTTTTTGTTGTTGTTGTTGGCTCACTTTTACTCACGACATGCTAACCATCAACAAAGAATTCTATTCACTACGCTAAGCTAGGCAAGCAGGTATATGAGGTACTGGTGTTTTTCCCACAGTAAAATTATGTAAATTCTTTGTCTTTTTACATAAAATTAAATGTAATCTAACTTTCAACACCATTAAGCAATGGAATTATCCTGTTAAACAACTATATTGTCTCATTATATATAAGTATTTTTCTGTATTTTTATGGCATTAACACTAAACAGAAAAAATACGTAAAATTGTACAGTAAATTCCAGTGAAATAACTTTTTTTTATTTACAGTGTATACTGAGACAAAAATGCCCACCTATCTAATCTAGGGCAGACGATGAAAAACCCTATTTCAACACGGTGGCGTGTTCCTTTAATGTATGTTTAGTCTGACAACAAAACAACATAAATGTGTCCATGTACACAAATCAATAGCTTAAACAGCGTGACCATTTCAAAACTGCCGTGAGACTAGGTTGGTATAGAAGACACATCCAATATTCCTTCAGTAGTTTAGTGAATGGTTTTAGTGGTAAATGTGCTCTTTGTGTTTCTACAGACAGTGTTTTCTTGTTGAGCTTTTGCAGGGGAATAGTAACACAAAAAGAAAGAAATAGACAGCTCAAAGGAGGTTTAAACACAAATAAAATCAGAAAAGGTTCTTTGATACAAGTATGTTTTAAGGACAGGACTTAAAGGTCCAATGTGTAGGAATTTCTCCCATCAAGCGTTGAGATCATTTATCGCAATCAACTCTCAAGTGCCACGCAGTTCAAAGTACGTATTACAACTACAGTATAGCCTTCATGGTGCAAAAAGCCGGTCTCTTGCTCTTTTCAATATCCTTTTTCTTATTCTGGGCAAAGAAGAAGACTCCTGTTCCTGAAATGTGGATTTTGAATACATGTGGTCCTCCATGTTTCCTTCTTCAAACTTGCCGGGGGCCGGGAAGCGACGATACCCATTAGCAGCATTAGCAGCAGCTGTGAGTTTATCATGTGACAGCGAAAACGAGAAAGGCGGAGCAGTATGTCCTGTATGTCCCTTACCGGCTAACATATTTCAAGATGGCGCATGAATATGGAGCCTCTACCCAGTGGTATAGTCTACGCCGAGAGACCTTGGGTTCCGGAAGTAAATTTCCCATTCATTTCTCCCATTGACATCTGGAAAAATCTGTATACAAAGAGTTTTAGACCGTGCCTTAGGCTAACCAGCTACAACATGACTCATAAACATATGAGTCACTTCAAGTAAAAAAACAGAAAATCCCCAAAAAGTCAAAGGTACAAGACTGTGTACATATTTTCAATATCGAGCAAAGGAACTACTCATCCCACAAACCACCGCACACTGAATAAAGGAAGCTAGCGTAAGTTTAGCTAACAGCTAATTCGGCTAACCACTAGCTGAGACAGCATGTAAAAACTTTAAAAGACCCTCAAAATAAACCCTAAAAAGAACCGTTAAAATATATAACATCTGTTACATCAGCTGTAACCTGTATTCCCCAGTGTTTAGTTTGAGTTAACGTTAGTGTGTGTGTGTGTGTGTGTGTGTGTGTGTGTGTGTGTGTGTGTGTGTGTCTATGTCTGTGTGTTTGTGTGTCTGTCTGTGTACAGCAGTAAACAGAATACAATGTTTATATTTCCTTGTTTCAGATGATGAGAGAGACAGTGAGAACTCCTGGCTTTCGTAAGTTCAATGACTGAAAATTTGAGTAATTTCTTAAATCTTAAATGTGCATTGCTTTACACAATTAAATTACTATATGGTAATGTTAGTTAGCAATGGTCATATAATTAACTAAAATAGAAAGAGTGGAGCTTTTTTCTCCTTCCGTCTGCTTTTAATGCATTTGTTAGCCATAGTGTTGAAGATTGTAAACAGGCCCTTATCATGTGTTATTTACCTGCTTCCGTTGTGCTAATTTGGCTAGGATAAATGCTACAGAAAATGAATTAATTCATATACGAATATGAAGAGTTTATCCTGTTTATTCAGCAGGAATGTATAACTCCAGTGATGACAGAGAAGGATGTTCCAATTTAGGTCTTTTTCTGTCTTGACTTTGATCCAACTTGGTCTTGAACTTGATATAGTATATCGTGAATTATACCATCCAAAGGTTTCTGTGATACCAAACAAACATGTCATAAAGTTGACATTTCTCTTTCTCTTTCCTTTCTCTTAGATTAATTTAAGACATTATTGACCTTTGAAAGCATAAAGATAAGGCTTTAACAGAAATGAAACAGTTCTGTTCTTTTAGTGCTCCAATATAGATGCAGCTTGATTTCTGCTAAAAAGATACGGTACAACTGCGAGGAAGGGCGCGGATCAGAGACAAAGGTCTTCTACCTTCCGTATGACGGGGATGAGAGTTGGTACTACAGCTATCAGGTCCTGAGCATTAGCAAAGATATATACAGCGAGGACATGTCTGATGTCAAGTATAAGACTGATGGGGTTAAAGTCATTATTTCTTTATTCAATTGATATGTGAAACTACAATGCTTACAAATAGGGATATTTTTTTGTGCTTGATCCAACAAGGAAATGGTTGTAAAGGGGCATCGTAAATGATAAAATCCAAAATTTAAAAAGCTTCTGTGCTGCCAAAAAAGAAAAATGTTTCATGATTAGAAGAAAACAGAAAGAAAAGAAAGTAACAGTAAGAAAATGCAGCTCTAATTTAAGAGATTATTGACCTTTGAAAGCATAAAGATAAGGCTTTAACAGATATGAAACAGTTCTGTTCTTTTAGTGCTCCAATATAGATGCAGCTTGATTTCTGCTAAAAAGATACGGTACAACCGCGAGGAAGGGCGTGGATCAGAGACAAAGGGCAGTGCAGGTATTTGTGGTTTTTGCAAAAGGTGGTTGCACCTTCAAAGATCAGCACCAACAAGTTAAAACTTGTGATAATTTGAACTTTGAGAGAAGTGGTTAGCGGTAATTTCATGCGGTGCGCCATGCCAATGCGTTGACAGCCTTTGTAGTCTTTTTTAAGATACATAAAAATTATTTAAAAATATAAAAATATTTACTGATGTGTTTTATGTCGTAGGAAGAAAAAAATTTGAAAATATCTTAAGCTTGGGTTAACTAAATGCCTACGGGCATCTAACCAAAAAGCCATTTGAAAAAAAAAAACATTGACTTCATAACAAGGAAACCGGAAGTGCAGAAATACTAACTTATTTCTGGGTTTTAGGACTCATTCCCTACAGCACTCAGAACAAAGTCAGTATATTATACTGCAGCTCAGTATTTTTAGTTGGGAAATAGCATGTTCTTTGTGTTGATTTGAGATGATGTGTATTCATGTGTTTATTATTCAACAACATGTTTTAACTTCAGTGATTACAGAGAAGGATGTCCCAATTATGTTTCTGTTTATTTGTTTGTCCTTGCCCTTGACCCAATGGGTCCCACGTGTAAATTATAAATATATGTAAATATAAATTTAAGAGAGTATTAGCCTTTGAAAGTGAAAAGAAAGATAAGGCTTAAAAGGAAAGTCAATACAGATCCTGGGTATATAATGAACTAAGTGTGAGTGGAATTTGGAGCAGTTTGTAGCATTTGATATTAAACTGCAAATAAAACGAATTGGCCGTTTTTTTGCTGCCAAGCTGGTAAATGAACCTGGTTTGTGGATAAACCACAGCACCATGATGCAGGTTAACATTTTAAATGATCTGTAGTCTTCATAACTGTTGGGACATAAAACACAAACACAAAGCAACAGACAACAAAATATGATGAAGGTAAGAGAGATATAAAAGAGGGATCAACTTTTTGTCTTATTGATTTCTTCTACCCCAATATTTAATGGTCAAAGTCAAAGCCCAGATAAAGTGAGAGTGTATTGGTTTTTGATTAGGCAATAAGGCAGCTATATCTGCCTGGATATTCCACATATTTATTACCATAAGCCCCACATTGACATTTAAAACATACTATAGACTTCTTTTAGTCTTCACAAGCTACTGTAGTTAGCTAATGACATTTTCCTCATTAGTTAGCTTGACATGCTAACCATTGCAACTCATGTCTGAGCCAGGGGTTTAGGCAGACTAGGTAGACTATGTAAATTAAGCCAGAACATCTTGATCAACCCCTGGTGGCTGGCTGCATTACATGTCATAAATCCCACTCCCTCCATGTTAGCGGAGTGGACCAAACTAAAAAGTCAAAGTACACGTTAAATAAATTTTTCACAAAGATGGTTTCTGTCATTTTAAGTCTGATCATGCTGATGTTTGTTTAGTTGTTCATTGTTCTGATAAGTTTAGGTTTTTATTAGTTATGTGATGAATAAAAAGGGTGAAACATCATGATATACAGCTGTGATAGACACTCAATTGGTCAGGAAGCTGTATGAACAGGACTTCGATACCACATCTCTACTGCCTGATCACTACTGCGCAAAATCTGGCTAAAAGATTACAAGATTGCAGAGCCCTTATCCAGAATATTTTGGCTTCACTTTTGTACAGTGGAAGGATTTGTAAGTGATTTAAAAACTATTTTGAGGTAAACTATTTGCATTTTTGCTCTCCATTGGCCAGTTTTTGTTTTGCCCTATAGCCTTTATTACAATTTTAGCTGAAGGCATTATGGATACATCATTTGATTACTGATGTCATGTGGTTTATACTTTTACTATTTATACTATTTTTCCTTTCTTTTATACAGTCCTGCTAAACCCAAGTCTGGAGGACAGAGTTCCTAAGATCACTGCTAACCGATCAACAAATCAAGCTCTTCCAACTCCTCCAGAGATTGAGGACAAGCTGGACCGAGTGCCCTCAATCAAGTTTGATAAAACCAACCTGGAATGGCAGATCTTTAATAGCTCTCTTCCCAACGGAGCTGTGTTCATCAACAACCAATATGTTGGACGCTTCGACTGTGTCTGCCAATTCTTTGGCCAGGCTGGTTTCTACAACCATGGCATGGGTCCTTACTGCTACTACACCTTTAGAGGGAAAGAGTATGTTAGCTCTTTACTTTGGCCATTTGAGATCCTGGTAAACAAAGACAACTTTGAGTTAATGGAATGGAAAGATGGCTACTCCGGTTCAGTTCCTCAGAATGCAGTCAAGACTTGCTCCGGTTGTGAAATATATATTGGAAAGAATGAGTATGGTCTTGGGAAGGTTGTTTTTAAAGATAAGGTCTTCTACCTTCCGTATGACGGGGATGAGAATTGGTACTACAGCTATCAGGTCCTGAGCATTAGCAAAGATATATACAGCGAGGACATGTCTGATGTCAAGTATAAGACTGATGGGGTTAAAGTCATTATTTCTTTATTCAATTGATATGTGAAACTACAATGCTTACAAATAGGGATATTTTTTTGCGCTTGATCCAACAAGGAAATGGTTGTAAAGGGGCATCGTAAATGATAAAATCCAAAATTTAAAAAGCTTCTGTGCTGCCAAAAAAGAAAAATGTTTCATGATTAGAAGAAAACAGAAAGAAAAGAAAGTAACAGTAAGAAAATGCAGCTCTAATTTAAGAGATTATTGACCTTTGAAAGCATAAAGATAAGGCTTTAACAGATATGAAACAGTTCTGTTCTTTTAGTGCTCCAATATAGATGCAGCTTGATTTCTGCTAAAAAGATACGCTACAACCGCGAGGAAGGGCGTGGATCAGAGACAAAGGGCAGTGCAGGTATTTGTGGTTTTTGCAAAAGGTGGTTGCACCTTCAAAGATCAGCACCAACAAGTTAAAACTTGTGATAATTTGAACTTTGAGAGAAGTGGTTAGCGGTAATTTCATGCGGTGCGCCATGCCAATGCGTTGACAGCCTTTGTAGCCTTTTTTAAGACACGTAAAAAAAACTTTCATGAGCGGGGTATTTACTGATATGTTTTATGTCGTAGGAAGAAAAAAACGTGAAAATCTCTTAAGCTTGTGTTAACTAAATGCCTACGGGCATCTAACCAAAAAGCTATTTGAAAAAAAACCTTTGACTTCATAACAAGGAAACTGGAAGTGCAGAAATACTAACTTATTTCTGGGTTTTAGGACTCATTCCCTACAGCACTCAGAACAAAGTCAGTATATTATACTGCAGCTCAGTATTTTAGTTGGGAAATAGCATGTTCTTTGTGTTGATTTGAGATGTGTATTCATGTGTTCATTATTCAACAACATGTTTTAACTTCAGTGATTACAGAGAAGTATGTCCCAATTATGTTTTCTGTTTATTTCTTTGTCCTTGCCCTTGACCCTATGGGGCAAAACACATGCATTGTAAATAATACAATCCAAAGATTAAAAAAAGCATTGTGATGCCAAACAAACAGAATAGGACATTAAGTTGTTCTTGTCCTTTCACGTGTAAATTATAAATATATGTAAATATAAATTTAAGAGATTATTAACCTTTGAAAGTGAAAAGAAAGATAAGGCTTAAAAAGAAAGTCAATACAGAGCTAATGACATTTTCCTCAGTAAGACTATAATTAGTTAGCTTGACATGCTAACCATTGCAACTCATGTCTGAGCCAGGGGTTGAGGCCAACTAGGTAGACTATGTAAATTAAGCCAGAACATCTTTATCAACCCCTGGTGGCTGGCTGCATTACATGTCATAAATCCCACTCCCTCCATGTTAGCGGAGTGGACCAAACTAAAAAGTCAAAGTACACGTTAAATACATTTTTCACAAAGATGGTTTCTGTCATTTTAAGTCTGATCACGCTGATGTTTGTTTAGTTGTTCATTGTTCTGATAAGTTTAGGTTTTGTTTAGTTATGTGATGCTATAAAAAGGGTGAAACATCATGATAGACAGCTGTGATTGACACTCAATTGGTCAGGAAGCTGTATGAGATTGTTTGTACCCTGCCTGTGCCCAGTAGGCACGTTCATCCATTTATTGCCACCACAGAGTAGTGGAACATCTGCAGCATCCTGTTACAGACACTGAAGCCTTCAAGCCTCTGCAGGAAGTGTGCCGACTCTTGCCTTTCTTGTAAGATAAGCATATGTTTTATAATTTGTGCATATTTTTGACCATGTCATGAGTTATAGCATAAGAGATCATTCTGACACCACGTGTGAACCTTAGTGGTATAAAGGAGCTTAATACTTGACCACCGTTTCTGGAAGGTGGAAATGCTGTTATCATATAACAATATTTATATTCACAGTCAGCAGAGGGCAGCAACAGACTGAGAAATGAAGGTTGACATTTGACAACAAGGTTTTGGACACAACTGTTGCATTGAATCTATTTACTGACATTTAAAGTAGATAGGACATTTAAAGTATATATATGTATATATGTATGTATGTATGTATATGTATGTATGTACGCCTACATATCTGTCTTTAACGTTTTTATTGTCATAGGTTATATTTCAGTTTTGTATAAATGCACATTTTAAAGACCAAAACAAAAATCAATTTGTCGTCATTGTTTTTCACTTTCACCTTCAATGCAAGTGTTTTTGAAATATTTTAGTAATATATTAGTCTTGAATGTGAATGAATGAATTAAAACCGTTAAACTACAACTAAAAACTAGAAAATAACAATCACATAAATAGCTAATTGTAATAATAAGAGTTCATGTTAGAAATGTTTTATTAGTAAGTGCAAAGCAGTTTTAATGATATTGCACCTAAACAATACATCACAAAATGCTTTTTATAGGAGTTATGTTTTAATAAAAAAAAAATCATGGGCCTGTCATGTTGCAGGTAACAGAGTGAGAGTTACAGGACGCTCTGTTCTTCCAGTGAAATGGTTTCATCCAGCAGTTTTACTGCAGCTCTCACTGGCACTTAAGCAGAGATAAATAAAATATAGACTCCCATCTTTCTCTCCATGCGTCTATCTATATCTCCCTGTCTTTTTGTCTCACACACACACTGTATACACTCACATCTCTGATGTTTCTATACACCATAACTAACTAACCATAACTGCTCTCTCTCTCTCTCTCTCTCTCTCTCTCTCTCTCTCTCTCTCTCTCTCTCTCTCTTTCTCTCTCCCTCTCTCTTTCTTTCTCTTCGTATTCCTCTTTCTCTCTCTCTGGCTCTACCACATTATTTCTGCTTTCATCTGCTTCATATAATATAACATGGTTCCTTTATTAGCATCTCGTGAATACATCTATGCAAGATAAAGAAGAAGTAAGCAATAATAATATAAAATGTGGAATTCATTTACTCAAGTACACATTCGAGGGACCTCTACTTTACTTGAATGTTTCTGTTTTTTGCTACTTTATTGGTTTATTCCTCTTCAACAGAGGTAAATGTTGTACTTTTTACTCCACTACATTTGTCTGACAGCTTTACTTTTCAGATGATTTTTTTCCTCCCCTTCCTGCCCAGTGAAATCCAGTTATCCCCATATGTGCTGATGTTGAGATAGTTTGAGATAAACTGGAGGATGAAGTGTTCCTTTATGTGTTGAGAACACCATGAAAGACTTTTTAGAGATACGTGTTTCTCACAGGGATGTTACAAACATATGATCTTATAGAAGATGATATATTGCTGTGGATTAAACTACCCAATAGTATATAAAGGGGGTTAAAATGAGCACAACCTTAAACATCTATAGCAGTAAAATGCAACATGCACATTAATGCAGCAGGAAAATTAATCCAGAAACATCTGATATAATAGGAAAACTCTGACAAGGAACATTCTACTGCAAAATCAGTACTTTTACTTTAAGTACTTAAACATTTTGCTGATAGTAAAGGAAGTAAAGGATCTGAATTAGCTTCCACGAATGCAACACAAAGTCTCTCTTTTGATATAATGAAACTGCAACCACAGTCAGTCAACTAAACTCCTTCTGATCAATTGAAAAAGGCTTTTGAAAGTTGGTCAAATGCCACAGAAATCTGAGATGCAATAACAAACACAGATAAATCAGGGATAAATGTCCTGAAAAAAAGGTGACAGCAAGGCGGCATCACAGCAGCAGATTTTACATACAGATAGAAGGTCAGAGGGAGTGAGTGGCGTGAGATGTAGGCGAGCCTCCACTTTGCTGTGCCCTTGAAGGTCCCCTCAGGTTTCATTTCGGCTGAGTGAGCTGTTCCGTTTTAGGGTGTTTGGATAGAGCGGCTGCCTGCGCTCAGGGGTGACAGCGATCAGGCAAACAGCTCATTAAAAGGCAGCGGAACTACTCGGCCGTGGCTGTTTTAATTAGATACTGACAGTAACGAGTTGCTTCATGCCTGAAGCCACTATTCTCTAAGGTGAGTTATTATCTGTCACTCACACACAGACATGAAGACATCAACATACGGATAATGTACTACATGTTTTGTATATTTGCATACATGCTCCAATATGTTGAAAACATGTCCCCAAGGGTATTTTAAATACCAGTACTAGAAATACCAGTACCATTTTAAAATATTCTCTATATGGTTTTTAAAACATTTCAAATATTGTTTATGTACACAACAAACTAACTTATTTACCCCAAACTATGATCTATCCATAACGATGCCCTGCACGTTGAAAAATGATGCCAAAGGGTCCTGACCAAGCGTCTGTTTGTGACAAGTTAGGAATGAAAATGTTTTGGTTCAGAGTATAATTACATTAGGTTGGTGAACAGACTTCGTCTTCAACAGTGATTTCTGAAGAATCACTTCCAAATGTGCAAATGTTTTTATCTTTATTAGCAGCTGCAGCAGATCCTTTGCAACCGCTGAGCTGTACCAACTCAAACTTGTCTGATTTTCTGACATACAGTAGCAATCCAGCATTGACAGAAACAATGAACATTCATTTTTAAAGTGATATAAAACAATAAATCATCTTTTTACAGTTACATTATAGCTGTGTTTGAAACTGTTCCCTCATTCACTCACTCACTATTCCCTTTATAGTGTCTATTAAACAGAGGTGTATAAAGTACTAGAGACCCATACTTGAGTAAAAGTACAAGTGCTCTATCAAAAAAGTGACTTGAGTAGAAGTAGAAGTGCTCTCTAAGCACCCCACTTAAGTGGAAGTACTTAAGTATTCAACATTTTTTGTACTTAAGTATTGCAAGTAGTTTATTTTAAAATGTACTAATCAAGTGCTAAAAGTGAAAGTACAAGTGTTATGTAGTTATTAAAGAAAGCAGTCAAATTTATATCATATTGTTGGAGTTAAACTTTTTACTTGGTATTAAGGCAGTCACAGGCTGTACATTGCTGGATATGAAGGAAGTTTCTGAAATAAACTCCAAAAGGTACATTAATGTCACAGCTGTTATAGCTACTATTATCTGATTTAACAATGGGTTATTAATCACTTATTAACAAATACTGACATAGAATGTGTGTATTGGAAAGTTAGCAAGCTAGCAAAATACAGATAAACTAGCAGCTCACATCACAGGGTCAAACGGTTAACATTCAGCACTCACAGCAGACTGAAACTACTATATACTACTAATACTGTACTGTGGGTACAATATTGTGGACTATTTAGTGAACAAAATGAACCGCGGAGAATTTGATCCCCACTACAAGATGGCGAACACACTATATAGTGCAGTATATCCGTGATAGGGAGCGGTTTCGAACACTGCTTATGTTTCCTGCAGTGCAGGGCTGAATCGGTTCCAGCCAGTGAGGTGCGGGTTGCATTTGTGCCCATGGTCGCACGCCCAGCTGAGCATACAGGACAATAAGCGCTCATTGCCATATCAGAGGAGCCAAATTGCCGTGTTCACCATGAAAAATGCATGGGCTTTATCTTTGAGCACATTTGCATTTCAGAGCCTCATCTTACCTGGCATCTCACGACAGCATGACGGCATTTGCCTCTCTCTGTGGCTGTGTGCACACCTGGTAACTGTAACTGGAGCGTCATGTTGGGGACCAAGAAGCTGGTTAAACATTGATCTTAACCAAAAATGGCTCAGACTGAGCTGACTGCAGAGACAAAGGATCTTGGCCTACATGTGAATCCCAAAGCCAGTTTCACCAAACTCCTACAGGCTGAGTCGTCAAGATGGAGGTTCTACCTTCACCACATGCTAGGCAAGGCAGACTGGTGGTGAGACAAAGAACTGCTTCACACCTGTGACAAAGTTGCAGTTTTCCCATTGGCTGTCGGGTCTTTGAATGCACCACCCCGCCACTAGGAGGTGGAGCAAGGATAAAAGCTGTCCGCGTTTGTGTTTCTTCGCTTTCACGGTAACCCCCGGTTGCTGACAGGAAGAACTAGTCCGGACTAGCTAGCCAGCATCACCTCGCTGGTCGAGTTTTGAGCGGGGACAAGTTTATATCGGCCTGATATACAAAGGGGATCCGAGGAAATACTGGCCGAGTGTTCCTTCATCTGCAGCGGGTTTAATCAGCCTGGATTCAAGAAAAGGACGGCGTTCTGTTTCTTGCTTGTCGACCTGGATCACGTATCGTCCACTGCTCTGGATTTAAACGGATCGTTAAACTCTGGCAAGAGATTTAACTGACAAACAACGACACCGTAAGGCTGTACACAGTTCTGGGCAGATGTTAGAACTAGTGCGTTTTGTTTTGTTATTAATGAGCAAAGGGTTCGCTACCGCTTGTGCCATTAATGTTATCTGATTGTAATCATGTATTGGCCATATCTGGTTATTAATCTGTTGCTGTGAATGTATAATCGATCATTATACCGTTGGTTATGTTGTGTTAAGTAGCTGGGTATAACTGTAATCGCTACCTGCTTAATCACTCCTTTCACGGAGTTTTAATTACTGTCTGCAAGAAAATCAGCTGTTAGCCACTGGAGTGGTTATAATGGCGTTTTCCTCAGCAAAACATAAGTCTGTCCTAACTACACGTTAGCCCAGACCTGAGTGGCTGAGGGGGACTGGGTCATTATCGATAACTAAGATCAGAGTGTTTACGCTTCTTCTCTTTCTTCTTTTACTAATACACACACACACACACACACACACACACACAACACAGGCTAGCGTGGCTCGAGCTAACGCTGTAGTTTCGCCACGTGGAATAAAAACTACGTTCGTACAGAGCTAACACAGGAACTAGCTACCATACCAGCTAAGCGTGCACCCAGCACCACCACGGCCCTCGCTAAATAGTTTTGTGCAGCTCACTGGAGTAGCCATTTTGGAGTTGTTTTTGTGTTAGAACTACATTTCGACACCGCCCTCCTTTTTCCTCTCTCTCACACACACTCACACAGACACAGACGTGTCCATGTTGCTTTGTTTTTGCTTTGTTTTGGTTGTGATATTGTAAATGATATATAAGTTTATTATTGAAGGATTATTGATTAGCTACTGATAATTGTGACGTTAATAAATCTTATTATACTTAATTAGCAGTTGCTTGTGATTATTTGTGTACTTGTTGTAATAATTGCTGGTCGATCAGGTCCGTGCTTGGATTCAACCCTTCCTTTATTTCCTTTTTAAAGGATTACCACAGAAATGAGACTGTTCCACAGTTTGATTATTGGTCCCTGACTTGCAGGGTGGTGCCCCGTTTTGATTGTTTGTCGATTTGATAAAGTTATTAATAACCATATTCATAACTTTATTAATATTGATAAAACATCTTTGATAATTTGCCAATGATCAAATCTGTACCCTACGAGAATCCTACAGTCACAAGTGCTTTTACACATAGCAGCCGATTAATCCATTAAGTGCCATTAGTCCTATTATAGTGATGTAAAGATGCACCTTTCCATTTTTTTTATTTTCTGTTTTTGTTCCACACACAACTCTGGATTGGTTAAAAGGTAATTTTACACGGCCTCTGTCCCGTCACCATAACATGGGGAATATCTGGGTAAGATTGAACTTGACGAGGTGGACTTCCAGAGATCAATGCTTAACCCTTGTGTTGTCCTCGGGTCAAAAAGGGTTTTTTCAACCAAATTGCCCTAAAATAATGTATGGAACCCATACAACGTTCTTTACCATTAACATAAATGATTACTTTCATTGAATATTGGGTGTTTTATTCAATTTACAGCATTTGAAGATTACTGATCTGAATTTATAATTTCTGCTTTTTTAGCTAAAAAATTAAGGTATAATGTCATATACATTAGGTGTATTGACCATGAATTTAAAAAAAAAACTTTGAAACAAGTTCATGGTCAACAGAAAGACAACACAAGGGTTAATTAAAACTCTGTGGGAAGTAATCTGCCAAATGAGTGTCTATAATGCAGAGAAAGTTAACAAACTACCCAATGTTAAGCAAATCTGGTTAAAGCTATGTATAAAGACCATTACTCTGAAAGTCTAGCTAGCATCCTCTTGCTGCTCCTTGGTCACAGCTGTAAGTAATAGGAAGTCTGGTGTTTTTGCTCCACCCACTCCATCAGATTACGTCTACCTCTAAATTAACTCTGCCTGGACTTTACTTTAATCTCAGTGTTGTGAAATGTCTCCTTTGCTGCTACCTCTCCCTGTCAGGCCTTCCTGTGTCCTCCGTGCTCATGATAGTAATGAATGCCGACCTGCTGTCCCCCCTCCAGGCCCCGATCTGCCCACTCTTTCTATGCGTGCCCTCTGATTCATCTGCTCCCCGTCACACATGTTTATGTCACTGGCTATGCTAATATCCTTAACAATATGCTAATAGCAGGCCAATGAATATTCATTAATTTATTGGAATATATTCAGGATGACAGTGGGGGAGCTGAGACTTCGATGTCATTGGAGAAAAGGTTCCACTAAACTTTTGTGACTGCTCTGTTTAAACTTCCTGACAGGATGACTCACCAGGTGACCTGAGGAAGATAATGAAGGTTGCTGGTTTGATTGGTGGGTTAGGAAGAACATTTTGGGCCTTTTAAAATGATACAAAGTCAATTCAAGACCCCTCATTGAAGGTTACATACTTACAGTGTTAAAGCAACACTAGAAAACTTTTCCCGGTTCGGTCCCCCTACAGGTTGTCTCGTTTGATCTACAGCTCGGCTACCCGATCTGGCAAACTTGCATAATGTAATGTAACGCTTCCAACCTGTGGGGGACTGACGCGGAAAAAGTTCTCTAGTGTTGCTTTAAAGTAACGTAACTTGATTTCTTGACCAACTGCCACTTTGCTTGTTTGAAAGCCATGATGTCTCTTTCTCATGGGTGAGCCAAATTCTCTGGGTGGGTAAAGCAGAGAAAGGGGAGGTAACCTTTCCCCTTATGACCTCATAAGGAGGAGATTCCAGATCGGCCCATCTGAACTTTCATTTTCTCAAAGGCAGAGCAGGATACCCAGGGCTCGGTTTACACCTCACGCCATTTCTAGCCACTGGGGGACCATAGGCAGGCTGGGGGAACTCATATTAATGTTAAAAAACCTCATAAAGTGAAATTTTCATGCCATGGGACCTTTAAACTTCACTTAAAACACTCGTCTATACAAGGACAGAACAATGTAACCTTAAAAATGAAAATGGGTCCTATGCTCAGTGCATTTTCTTTAAAGACTTTAACTTTTCATTGAGCAGATTCAGGCAGTAGCCTACTGACCCGACAATGAAAGTGAACAACACATGAGCACTTGCCGCTAATTAACAAATGCTTGCATGCTAACAAGCTTAGCTAAGATAGTGAACGCGGTAAACATAGCAGAAAAAGCAGCACAGAAAACTGAAAATCGCCTGAATTTGTTTTAAAAGAGCTGATCATTTTAAAACAGATTTTCACCTAAACTTTTATGACCTTTTAAAGTGATTGTGTCTCCTAGTGCAAAACAACATTGTTCATTGCAGCTTACAGTAAAACAGCAGTATTAGAAAATGTAATGTTTCAGGAACTGAAGAGAAAAGAGGGAATGTGCAAATAAGCAGTTTTTCTGATCTGATTTTCACCAACTTTTAATTAAAGTAAACCTAAAAATCCTTTTAATATAACAAAAATAAGAGCCCCGTGACTCAGCTCACATTGTGAATGTGTACAACTGTATGTGAATATGTGCTCAGAAAGTGGCAGTTGTTTCTTTGACCTTCAGTTTTAAGTGATCTCACTTTTTTCCCCACCTGGACCTCATCTGCATATTTTAATAGCTTGCCTTTGGCTGTGTTAAACTTTTAACCTTTATTTATTCACGGAAACTTTCCAGCATTATCATACTTCATATTGTCTCTGTGCTGGGAGCTTCCCAGTACAGCTCACTGCTCCTGCAGGTCTCTGTGGAGCTCCACTGCAGCGGCAGAAGGGAGGAATGCCTTGCTAAAGGGCACAGAAAGAATGAAGTGGTAGTGTTAATTTTTCACATTTTCCCAGCTGGTAAGGGGCATCACGTCATTGCTGGGCATATCCTAACCTTGACTTTGAAAAATAACTACAAACCAGGTGTGGCCACCTAAGTTTTTAGTTCTACATAGAAATACTGCATCTAGAACCATACAACAAGCCCACAAATTACAGAGTAGAAGGAAGCTTGTAGACATGTATTACATTATGAACAAATCATCAAATTGAAATATGAGCAGCCTAAAGTTCCATGAAATGTTTGCCATTACAAAATACATTTTCAAAGATTTTTCTTTCAAAAAAGGTCATAAATCAAAAGCAAACTGTCAGAATCTGGTCTATTGCCAAGTTGGTTTTAACAGACAAGGGTACAAGGTTTAGTTGCATAACACTAAATATAGTGAGAGAAAATAAAAAGGGACAAACACTGAGGAAAATTACAATATATCTGCCTTTAAAATGAAAGAGCTGTACAGTTTTGTGAAGGAATGTGCAAACGGTCACAGTATGAACTAGTATGTCTCACATGACCTATGTGCAATGGTCCAAAAGATATGTGCGAATTGAAGGTGTTGAAAGAGATGTGGAGACTGTACGTTAATGTCTGCATCTAATCAAAATCTGTCCTTTTAATTTATCAATTAATGCTGCACTTTGATCTCATGTACTTTAATTTTCTGTTCTTTCTTCATGTCTTTAAGGTGTCTCTTAGTAGTTGTGAGATGATCACCAAGTTAGGAAAGCAGCTATGTTTTTAGAACATTTATCGCTCCTTTTTTTCTTGTAAAACACTACATAATTTCACTTCCTCAGGGTTACTGCTTGAATTAAACAATCTGAGAAGTTAAACATCCTTATTTGTTTGAGGGGTCAGGAGTCGATTTTGAAATTGGGGTCAGTCTGTAGGAAAGTATGGTCTTCTTTCTGATTGCGTCCTTGATGTGGTTCTAGCAGTATTTCTATGTTGACTTCAATGACTTGATGAGTCTCCTCACCTGTCCTCATTACTCCTGCAGGTACACATGCCAGCTGTAAAACCTGTTGATGATGGGATTGTTTAGATGTTGTTTATCCTGATTAATAAATAAATGTTTCAGGGCAACAAGAGTGTGCTATTTCATCCTCAGTTATGTTACAACATGGCACCTCCGTTAAAGAAGCCGTTGCACCTGAAGAGGTTTTATTTGAAGACGTAATCCTCACAGCCTCTGATATTTTGTACGATCTCCTGCAGCATTGGTGGGACAGAAGAGGCTGAGATGGCGTACGGAGACGGGGACGATCAGGTGCTCTCAGTCTTCATATCCAATAAAAGCCTTTTCAAACAGAGATGCTCTCCACGCGCTTCATTGGAGGCGAGATGGAATATTCCTTGAAAAGCCTTTTTCTAAAAGTGGGGTCAGAGCATCACAGAGAGGAGCAAACCATCAAATAGAAATCTTTTTGTTTCATTATTAATAATGCTGGAGGGGGAGGAGGTGTCTCGGTAACCAGTTGTGATATGTTGTACTGGCTTAGACCAAGAAACTCTGAAAGCTACAGTCCATGTTTCTATGATATGATCTATGATCATTTTAATTTTATAAATCAGTCAGCCCATCTAACTAAAAATCCTAAAAAAGTATTTAATTTGAAACAGAGAAACACAAGCAAATAATCATGTTTTCGGATATTAACTGCAAGCTTTGATGTTTTTATTTAACAAATGACAATAATTTATTATCAAATTACATTTATTTTGTGTCAGTGACTCATTTAATTTGTTTCAGCACAACTTTCTATGTCGAGATACATTTTAACAAAACAGCTGTTCCCTTACAGGTGTTGTGACTTTCAATAATAATCTGTAATTGTACTTTCATTTTTGGAGAAGCTGTCTCATTGTTAAAATGTTCCTCATCTTATTTTGTTATTTAACTGTTTACTCTTTTAAAAATACATGAAGGAGCACTTTTCTGTTCTCTTACATTATCATTTTTTTACAGTCACATTTTAGGGGGGTTATATCATGAATAACTCACTTTTTCTGTGCTTGTGCACATACTTCTGGGTAGCTGGAGTGTCTAAAAACTGGGCTTTTTCCAAAGTTTCGGTTGCTTTTCAAGGTTTTTGTTATTGGCCTTTTTGAGTAAAAAAAAAAAAAAGAAAAAGAAATTTCAGATTTTTAAAGGTTTTATTTGACCTTTTTGAGTTTTTTTCAAAAAAGAAATATCAGATTTTTTGTCGCAGGGTTTTTTGGAAAGGAAATGTCAATGTTTTGTCGCTCTGGGTGCCCTTGGTGTCATTTTTTGACATGCTGGGTATGGTTAAGTTTGGACAAGTCTTGGTTTGGTTTTTGGAAAATATGGTTGTTTGGGTTAAAATCAATGCGTTTGTTGCAAAGTTACATAAGTGACCTCCTCTCCTACACAGACTTTGGCTCTCACTGCGCCACGTGGTTAAGCAAATGAATGCTGGGCGAATCTCATAGAGATGTTTCAGGGTGCCTTGTATGTCAGTATCACTGAAGGTCACTGACCAAGCTGCTGTATTTGACTAGTTGAACTGGACTACAAGTCTCGCTTCTATAAAGCAGTCAATACGACACAGAGAAGGGCTGTTTAAAAGTGGCTGGTGCAAAGAGCTGATATGCTATGATAGCTTCCTCTGTATTGAAAATATTGGTTCTCTCCATTATTCTGGAGGTCAGAAAAAGTATTGGTCCACACAAGAGAATTATTATTTTTTGTTTGTTTTTGTTTTTAGTTCTGAAGTCACAGGGTTGATTTCCTGCTACAGTCTGAGTGAGTCCATCAAGCAAAGCATTGTTCACCACTTTGCATCAATGGAAGATTGTTTTCTTTTACCCCATTAACAGAAACTATGTGAACGTTTGTTGTTTTAGTTGTGTCAGTAAATGCTTTGTATTAGATGTGAAGGACTGCAATAATTAATTTATCATTTGTAAACATAACTTTTATTCCTTGGTGATTTAGTGAACTGCAGGTGAAGGCATCTTGTGTTTGGACCTGAAGGAGGCGAAAACCAATACAGTGGAACTGCTCTAAGCCTGACCTGTCAGCTAGATGCCTAGAACAGCCTGAGGTGGGTTTATGTATCTTTTAAATTACATTACACACCTTTAACTACTAGAAACAAACCAAACAAAGTAAGAACAGAAGCTTGTGTCTGAAGACAAAAGAGGAATACAGGTTCTTTCCTGTGTTTTGTCTGAAGGCGAGGGCCTGTTGTGCAGCGTTCAGGATCAGGATCAGGTTTGAATGGATCAGACTCCGACCTCTGCTGCCAGCCCAGCCGATGGCGCGGGAGAGGCATCATGGGCCGTAACATGAGGATAACTCTATATATTTATAAACATTGGGGTTTAGTGGGAAAGCGGGGGAGGGTAAATTAAAGGCGGATCAAGCTAACATCACATTTCCCTCACCCGTGGCGTTTAAGGAGATCCAGCTAAGCCTTGTAGTTCACCACAACACTGAGGCCTTCACACCACAGCAGGTAGCCGTCCGAGTCTGACCTTTCATAGACAACCTGCAGGCTGATGAAATGATAATAAAGCTGCTAGGTGCCAGAGGCTCCCTCCTGCCTTCCCTCAGACATTTCTCACACTGGAATCCCTAGACTAAATAAGAGTTGAAACAGTTCACACCTGTAAGCTGATGGCTCGGATCAAAAGGAAGTCTGCCCTAGCGTTCACACAGCTGGATGAAACATAGAAAGGTTCGTCGTCAAGAGCTGCTGCCTGCATCAGTTTATCGATTCTGCACTTTAGTAGTTTCCTGGTCTCGCATTGCCAGACCTTTCTCCACAGCACTGCGGAGGAGGGTCCGCCAGTCCACACAGCATTCCTGGATGGGAGAACAACATGCTCTAGTTTATCGGCATTTCTTTAAACCAATCACAATCGTCTTGGCGGCGCTAAGCACCAGGAGAGCAGCGGTGCCACTGAAAAATAACCTCAGGAAGGAACTTGTTTTGGTGGGCGTATACGTTCAAAAGTTGTTGTAGTCGTGAAACAGAAAACTCAGATTTGACAGCCAGTCTGGCTAGCTGTCCCTGCAGAGATCTGAGGAGCAGTTAACCACAGTCCTCATAAATCCACGGAGTTTAAAAATTTCAACACAATGAAAGTGGAAGGTGACCGGCTGAAATGAGTGAAATCCGCCAGAATTTCCGGCAGCAATGGAGCAATCCTGTAGTGGAAAGTCGTGGATATAGACTAGTAGCTTCCTGACATCTACTCAAAACTCAAACTCAAAACTTTTAACTACTAAAGTGTTAATACTGCTGCAAAGTAAAATCCTGAATATGAAGCTACAGCCAGCAGCTGGATAGCCGCATGATTAACCTGGTTAGCCACCTATACACGCTGCCTCTCTGACAGATTATTAGCAGTATTAGCAGTAGTACAGTGGAATCTCTTTTTTTTTTTGCCGATGACATTCAGTTTTATGCTCTTTTAAACCCATGATTTTAACCAAGTGTCCATTTTAATGGATGCTTGGAATCAATTATTGTTTGTATTGTGTAATTGATTTTAATATTAAGCACTTTGTGATTTTCTATCTGTGAAATATGCTATATAAATAAACCTTACTTACTTATTTAGCTTAGCATAAAGACTGAAAACAGGGTATAACCTCTAACCTGGCTCTGTCCAAAATATGAAGAGTGAAGCTCCCTCATTAACATGACATCAGTTGAGATGACATTAAAATGACATGTTGTGGCATTTCACTGTTTCCAGACAGCACAAAAGATAAAACACAAACTGGACTAACAACATTGAAAGCACTCCTGATACAGTAACTTACATCTGTGTGATCAATTGTGATGGGCGGTCTGTGCCAAAAATCACGAGGGTTGATTTTTTTGCCCAGTCCAGTCCTGTTTCTGTTTCACCGGGGAATCCGACGCAGCGTTTGTTCCCGTGCTTTGTTGGGACAGAGAGTGTTACTGTCAGCATGTTGCTGTGATTCAGACCTGCAGGCCAGTTTGTCAGGACTGATTTAACTGAGGCTGAATGCCAGAAGCTGGAGGAGTCATCTCTGCCAAAAAACAGACAGACAGTTTTAATGGGCGTGTCTGTGTTGTACTTTATGCTTCATGTCACTCTGATTCACTGCACAGAGGAGACTAAAACCTCCGTGCGTACAGTATTATGTTTAGTCTGACTTTACTATCCATTTGAATAAACTGCATGAGAAAAACACTGTTGCCGCTCTTGGTATTCCTTGGCCAGTGTTAAATCATTTCGAACTGATTGTATGCGTCTTAATGCAATAATATGGAAACTTGTGCAATGTAATGTGATTTTCTTTAGACAGGGACAATGCACAATTAAATTGGTAGGGGGGATGCATTGGGGATGCATTGTACCAGGTTGTAGCACAATTGCTATTTTCCGCCCATAGTCCCTGGGCAGGTATAAAAAACATTCTACATTGGCAAGTATGTATATTATTCTGTTCACAACGCAGCCAGTTTTCTAAAGTGATTCTAATTTGAAATTTATCGTAACCTAGGTGTACTTTAGAGTACTGCAGGGGTGCGTGGAAATTTATAAAATAATTCCTAAAACAAATTATTTTTAAGACATTTTGAAATGTAGCATTTTAAGTGTTTTTCAGTTGCAATATTGTTCTTTGGACACTGACAGGGCAGCGCTGTAAGCAATTTTTTTACAGAAAATATATTTTGTACTGGGTACTTTTATGAAAAAATTATTTTTTTGTTTGAGAACCAGTGTAAAGTGATTCCTTCCACTGTTAGACTTTAACTGAAAAATCATTAATTGATCATTCCTGGTCTTTTTCTTACATATCAGTGTCAGCAAATGTGAGAAAAATATTTCAGTTGATCTCTTTGAGTGATTTATTTTTTTATGTATTTTGTTATCCAGGGAAAACAATTGGATGCCTTTTTGGATTACTGTACATCCTTAACTACAGCTTTGTCTCAAAATGATTCCATTATAGTGATCGCAATGTATGAATCAAACTATCAAGTATTATTTAGCGTGCAATTGATTAAATACACAAACACAGAGACTGATGTAAGCTTTATGGTCTTTATGTTTTTTTTAAAGGAGCCTGGCAGCTCATCAGCTTCTGTATCCAGGCAACAGCCACATCTTTCTGACTGAAGTGGGAAGCCTCCATTCTGTGATCTGAACCCTGAGTAAAATCTTTTATGGTTCCCCAGCATCCAGGACCTCAGCCCTGGGTGCCACAAATCAGTAGCCACTCTGGCTGGAGAGTTGAAGTGGTCTATCAAGGTGTATGTCGAGCTGCAGTTTTATTGCCAGCTATCTCTTCTGATGGATCACGCATTAACGGTTATTGCTGTAATTATGGGAGAGAACCCTAAAGCAACCACCTCCTGTGCGGTCACTGCAGCAGTGCCACCTTGCAATATAGACACATTTGACAGCAAAATATCAGTCTCACATAATTAAAATTACAGACCATGTTCCACTCTACAGTTATTTTTGTGTTGATTGGACTGTTTGTCCACTCATTCAGGCCAAATGCTGCATTCATTAGGTTGAGGGTAAACTGTTGAAATGTAGCCCACCCTCATCAGAAAATGACTGTATGGGTTGATTATGCAAGCAGCTCTAACAACCCACAATTACATTTCTTGTTAGGCGAGGGGATCTCTCAAGGCTGTAGCCAACCTAACCTAACCCTAACTCTTTGCTTTTAAACCTAACCTAACCCTTGCCTAACCTAAACCCCAACTCTGTGCTGTCACGTTACATCCTTATTTTAGTAATTATGTGACTCAATTTGAAGCCAATCATGATGTTGTACTGACCCTTAACTAAGTATTTTTGTTGCCCAAACCTAACTATTCCCATTTCACTATGAGTTTAAAACTGCATCTATTACTTTAAAGGTCCGATAACATGGTGCTTTTTGGATGCTTTACATAGACCTTAAGGGTCCCCTAATACTTTATCTGAAGTCTCTTTTATATAGGCCTTAGTGGTCCCCTAATACTGTATCTGAAGTCTCTTTCGAAATTCAGCCTTGGTGCAGAATTACAGCCACTGGGGAACCAGTCCCACAATGAGCTTTCCTCAGAGCGATGCCATTTTATGTGTCTGTAGCTATTGAGGGAAGAGGGGGCAAAGGTGGAAGGTGGGGGGTGGGGCCTTGACCAACTGCCACTTTTCTCTTTTTGAAAGCCATGATGTCTCTCTCTCTCATGGGTGGGCCAAATTCTCTGGGCAGGCAAATCAGAGAAAGGGAGGTAACCTTGCTCCATATGACCTCATAACAAAGCAAGATTCCAGAGCAGCTCATCTGAGCTTTCATTGTCTCAAAAGGCAAACCAGGATACCCAGGGCTCGGTTTACACCTATCACCATTTCAAGCCACTGGGGACCATAGGCAGGCTAGAACTCATATTAATGTTAAAAAACCTCATAAAGTGACAATTTTCATGCCATGGGACCCTTTAAATAAGTGGTCACATTATAGCCCATGATTAAACTGCCACCGTCATGTGTTTTGAAATCAACCTTCATTTTCATTGGGTATGGTATGTGTTGTAAAAGTGTATTTACATCCTCAAGAGATAAAGGAACAGGCATTTTTGTGTCTTTATATTTTTAAAAAGAATGCCACTTATGACCTCATAAGGAGAAGATTCAGATCACCCATCTGAGCTTTCATTTTCTCAAAGGTAGAGGCAGGATACCCAGGGCTCGGTTTACACTTATCACCATTTCTAGCCACTGAGGACCATGGGCAGGCTGGGGACTCATATTAATGTTAAAAACCTCATAAAGTGACATTTTTTCATGCAATGGGTTCTTTAAAACATTTATTTTTCGTTGTCTGAACAAATGTATAAAAACTGAATATTTGCTTTTGAAAGTTAGGGTTTGACAACATGAAAATCCTAATCGTTTCAACAGTTTTATGATAAGTCAGGCTACTCAGTTGTATACATGTTTTAGTTGTCTTGCAGCTTGTTGTGGAGATGCTGCACTTGTAAAAAGACTTTGTGTGGAAAGCCGGAGGGAGGTGGAAACATGCTGTCAGCCCGGCTGGCTGTAAGCTGGCGGCCATGTTCTGGATGATGTTCTGACTGAAGAGCAAGAGCTCAGATCAATGAGGCGGGCGGTGTGTTCAACAGAGGGCTTGTCAGGATGTGAGAGATACAAAAGGAAAAAATGGCATCTGGTGGGTATCACGATGTGGTGTCACATTAAGGATTCTGCGGCTCCTCGGTTGCCAGTCAGGCTTATGAACTGGAGTGGAACAAGCGGCTGTAGGACACAGATCTTTTGCTTGAGAGAAAAGGAAGCAAAGCAGAAAGAAGAGACACTACATAGTTATTTTTACACTAGAATAGGAACACTGGTGCTGCTGAATCTGACCTCAAGTTTAAAAGTTGGGTAAATAAATTGGGCTTTGTTCTTGCCTGACAGATGCAAAATTCAATTTTGAATTCAAACCACTGCAGAATTTAAACCAGAACTTTATTCCGGCTTTTTCATAGGAAACACAGGGCTGCCCGACAGACTTCAACTTTTAATTTTAACAGATTTCCACATGACCTCTTGCCCAACCCGAACCCTCAAACGACACCTTTTCTAACAGTCCTTCCTGTTACCAAGACCCATGATTCCTTGTCTTCTTTCCTATAAAACCGTGGTCCATTCTTGTCCGTGTCACAGAAGCGTACCTTTTATAAACCCACCATGATCTTTTCCTTAACAACTGCATCAGAAGTGGCGTAATAGTCCCAACCAGCGTGCTTAGATAAGCGTGTTTTGAATCAGGTGCCTTTGGTGTTGTTATTGACGCTAAAAGGCACCTGACCAAGCGTCCTTATCTTGTGTTAGAACACACTACACACAGGCCTGAAATACACACACATGCTCAGGTCCTATACATGCACAAATGGAAAGATGTCAGAGGGAGTGGGCTGCGACTGCTGGACAGGCGCCCGAGCAGTGGGGGATGCGGTTCGGTGCCTTGCTCCTCAAGAGCATCTTGGCAGTGCACTGTCCATACACGGACTTGAACCAGCAACCCTCCGCTTCCCAACCCAACTCCCAAATGTCTTTAGAATGACACAACAAACCATCACATAGTTGTTGAGATATTTCGGTCTGGACCACAGTGACAGACAGTTACTGTAGAGCCACACCTAAAAGAGTTTACAGCAACATCCTAAATCCTACAGCAAACCTATAAAGGAGTCAAAGGTATTTAGCTGCACATCTGAGAACAGGAATCCTTCTACTGGTCCTTGAGATCGTCAGATTTGAATTTTAATGCAGTTTATAAACCACGCATAACTTTTTTGATGATGGGTGAGGTAGCTCGGTCCGTAGGGACTTGGGTTAGGAACAGAGGGTCTCTGTTTCAAGTCCCAATCTGGGACCAAAGTACAAGTGTGGATTGGTAGATGGGAGATGCCAGTTCACTTTCTGCCAGGTGCTCTTGAGCCAGGCACCGTACCCCCCAACTGCTCATTTCTCCATTTGTGCATGAATAGGTCCTGAGCATGTCTGGTGTGTATTTTCAGGCCTGCGTGTGGTGATTTCTAACAGAGTGTAAATTGTAATTTCCCCTGGGGATCAATAAACAGTATAAATATAAAATGAATCTGGGGTTCATGTTATTTATTGATCCTTTCAACAATCCATCCGATAGTTGATGAAATGTTTCGGTCTCGACCACAGTGACAGTAACATTAGAAGTTAGCAGCATGGCTAAAGCGTATACAACAACAAGACCATTTCTATATATATTAATAAGGATTTCTCTAACCTTTTTGATGATGCATCTGCTGGGTCATATTGTGGCCTAAGTGTTATTCCTCTCATTTCCCTGTTAGAAAAAACTTTTCCTATAATTATTTCCTTTAAATAAATTGCGTGCTGCTGAAGACTGTCAACGTTGTCACTGAACACTGTCTCCAGTTTCCTCAGCCAAACCCACAGTGTGGTTATTAAAAAGCTGTTGATCTTCGGCTGTAAAAAGCTCGGTCTGACAGGTGAGCGCATCGTCTGCTCGGGCTCTGCCATCGGTTCTGACCTGGTACCTGGCCTTGCCAGGTGTAGACATCCCCCGCTGTAAACCGTCCGCCGGCCTGATGGGGAATCAATGCTAATGGATGACTTACACTGAGACCCTGTTTGTCTTATTGGAGCGATGTCATTGGGCGGTGTCAGCCACAGCCTGCACTACACTGCAGCTAACCAAGTTGAGTTTATTATTTGAGTATGTCTGAAAATATAAATATATATGTTCTGGTAAAAATAAATAAAATCTATAAGCTGCATTTTATATTCTTATGGTAACCTAACTTGTTTTTTTTTATTTTTTTTAAAGGTTTGAGTGTTTCTATATGTACAACCTTTGATCATTTTGCATTGTGCTATGTTTAAATGTGGCCAGCAGAACACACCACCATATGAAGACTTCCTCTGACTTTCCCCACCAGTGGAGCAGACTTTTATTTTCTTGTACTTTTGTCCTTTTTGTTAACTGAAAAGCCCAACAAAAGTCTTTTGCAGCTCAAAGCTTTACGTATGGGCGGCTGGCAAAGAAGTTACACAGCAGGGAAAAAGGAGAAATAACCTCTAGCATCTCCGCTCATTAATATTACACGCTCTTGTCTGTACAATACAGTGGAATCTCAGCCTGCTTTAACCTCTAAATAATTCACTCAGTAAAATCTTTTCTTTTATAGCCTCCCTCAAACTCGTCTTTTTCGGTGCTGCTCAAAGTGGGCGATGGAGGAAAAAGGAGGAGAAAAGAAAGCAACAACCAGCCAATACTCATCTCATTTATTCAGAGTTGGTCCTCAGGAGGATTCTTCTTAACCACAGATACAGAAAAAAGTCCCAAATCCTGACATGGAAATATTCAACATTCAAATTCCTCCTCTAATGTTGTGTCTTTTGCCAAGTGGTTCTTTATAAACAGCTGCAGACAATCACAGACTATCTCTTTCTTTGTGGCCAAAGAAATAACTTATTTTAACTGGTTAAGTAAAGTTTCATAGGGTTTCAAAACTGAAACCATCAGAACTATGCAGGAAAAAGAAACATACTTTTAAGCTACACTATAGTTTTACTGTCCATTAGTGTCATTACTGACAACAGTAACCACCTTCTCTTGTGGTCTGGACTGGAAAACAATGTTGATCATGAAAAGACAGAATAAATTAATGATTTTTTTTGTCACAGATCAGAGATAATTCATCTCATTTAAAAAAAGTTTAACATTGTTTTTATTTTTGTTTCTTTTTACTTACCAACTGCCACAAATATAGAACAAAACTAGAAGGGCATAAGGCACAGACCTATCTTGCAATGTAAATGAAGGTGAATAACGTATTGTGTATCCACCTTATGAATCAGATATGATCAAGTATTCAATGGGTTCTTCCTTGGTCCATGATACACCCCTTCCACCAAATTTCATAAAACATTGGGTATAGTTTTCCCACAATCCTGCTGACAGACAAACAAATAAAACCCAAAAACCCAACCCTGGTTGGCAAATTCAATAATAAGCTGACTCTGGCCATGTAATTTAACACCTTCAAGTTCGTTATTATGGATCGCATGTAACCTCTAGAGCAAGTCCCTTCATACGAAGCAGCTCGATTGGTTGGGTTAGGCAATGACCTAGAGTGGTTAAAATCAGGATAACCCGATTGGTCAAGGGGATAGGGATCTGGACCGATCGGGTTATGTGTTACCTCGGTAACGCATGGACACCTAGCCAATAGTAGTGTGTGAATGCTATTGAAGGACGGGTCTTGACTAGAAGTTGCGTGGGTTCCATAATAGCGCTACAAGTCGGGGTTGCCATTTTGGAATAATAATTAACACTCCACTCTATCTTCCAGCCTTCAAAGGTTCCTCCTACGTGGGGGAAGGAAGAGTTTGCCCACTATGACAGAGACCTGGAGCTTGATTTACCATCAGTACATGTATATCCAGCATGTCATTACATTACATTAATCATGCCCTTGCTTTACTGCATTGCAGTTTATACTGGTTGGATGGGCAATGCATTTCTCATCAGTGGTGGAAAGTATTCGAGATACTTTACCAAAGTAAAAGTACTAATACCACACTGTAAAAAAATACTCTGTTACAAGTAAAGTCCTGCATTGAAATTCTTACTTAAGTAAAAGTATGTACAATAAGTACAATTGTGAAAATGTACTTAAAAGTATTAAAAGTAAAAAGTACTAAATGCAAGAAAAATCCTCACATTTTAGAACCTGAAACAATCAATCAAGGTCAATCAATTGAATGGTCTAATCATTTCAGCTGTACTTGTAGGCCTATATATTGTTGGGTAGTTTATTGTGTACATAATATGTGTGCACAAAAAATCTTAATGAGTAAAGTAACCAATAACTAAGCTGTCAGATTTATGTAGTGGAGTAAAAATGTACAATGTTCTCTCTGAAATAGCCAGGGTAGAATTAGAAATTGGCATGTAAAAAGAAAAGACTCAAGTAAAGTACAAGTATCTCAAATTTGTGCTTAAGTACAGTACTTGAGTAAATGTACTTGTAGATAGGTTTGTATGATGTCGTATGAAACATATGCGTTCGTACAATTGTTATAATATGTTTCACAATACTATAGTGACCGCTGGCAGTTTAGCATTTATAGTGAAATTTACCTGACAACAGGTGACTGTGAGCCAGGTAGAGCACAGCGAGGTCCTGCTCGTTTCAATGACCATTGCCGTTACGATTTAGCCGTCAAAATGTGAGCTGTCTGCGACGATTGAGTTTAGGCACCGGCGACTAGTTAAAGCTATAGTGCTTAGTTTCTGAGGAATTCGAAGAAATGACAACAAAACTGTCGGAGCATCCACATGATACAAGCCTTCCGTGATCACACACTACCCCACCCTCCTCTGCACAGTTATTTGTAGCCAATGAGGATAGAGGACTAAAAACATGATGGACTCTGGTAATTATCTTCACACAAGCTTCTGCACAAAAAGTTGCCGGATGACACCATTTTGTAAACGTAGTCATATTGAGAAATACAGAGACAGTTTTGTGGGCTAATAGTACCCAATTTTAGCTTTGTATCAACTCATTTGGCAATGGCTTGAATGTATATGGAAACAGAGGTACAGTATTATAAAATTACACTAAAGCTTTAAGATTAGAAAAAAGATTGTGGTTTGGATTATAACACCAGCATCCACTCTGACCTCCTCTCTATGCGAGCAGAGCGCTCTTATACAGCTATAGTCAATGTAGTGCATGCAGCAAGAAATATGTGGAATACATACAAATTACAGTTCATTACTTTTTCATAGCTATATGTCACGAATGGTTCATGAGAACAGCCTGGAATAGGACATGGGACAACTTCCCACATCCGCCCTACCAGAGCAACCTTTAGTTTTTTCCTCCCTTTTTTTCCTATGAGAGAAAAAAGTGCCCTCTCGGATGCCCCTATGGGAGATAAAATATGACAAAATCCCTCTAAGCGTGGTCCAATGTGAGGAGAAAACATGATAAAGTGACCTCTAGATTACCCTTTCAGTGGTTAAAGGCGTTGCAGTGCCATTATAGCTTCCCTACAGCCTAGAAAGCTTTCATGACTAATGTCCCACCGCATGCAGCCGGTACCCTTTTTATTTATTTTCATCCCTGCCCCTTAGACGGCTTGAGTCCACCACTGCACAGGACTTATATGATTGGATATAATAATTTTAGATAAGATGGTGTATGAGACTTGCTGCTGAGGGTGAAGGTGTCTAAATATTCACCTCACTGGCGCTGAAAGTCACCTAAATCAGCATGTAAAGGCAAAAATGTGGGGCTAAATTGTTATTTGGCATAGAAATGTTAAACAAATGTCCAAATTAGGATTGTTTCTCTTTCTTTTTAGAGTCAAACATAGTTTTAGTTTTAGTTTTCCCAACAAGATCAGATTAATATGCAGATGATTCAACGCCATAGGAAGATGTCACACGATTCAATAAAGGATAAAATAAAGAGGATTTAATGGAACCTGTATCTTCAGGTATATATAAAGTGTATATATATATTTTTTTTTTTTTTTTTTTTTTTTTCTTTCTTTTTTTTTGCAGCGCGCTGCTGTGACGCACAGTCACATCTAGTCAGGTGGGGCATCGAAAATGAATGCGCTGCGACCACAGACAGGATGAGACCGGATCCAGTGCCAGAACATACATCCCCAATTAATTATAAGCGGACCAGTGCTTTTCTCCTAACAAGTCATCCTCCTGCGGTCACCCTGTAAGTGTTTGGATCATCTGTTTGCTTTTTTTTTAACGTTTTATTTGGGACTAAAGCCAAAGAAAACCCCGAGGACCTGGAGGAATTATTTCAGAATTTGGGATTTTATTGAATTGGACTGCTTTTTAAAATCTGCAACCTGCTGTGAAACAGACATCTACTTAAATGAATGGAAAAGTCATAGAAGAACAACAAAGGAAACAGTTCCTCATTAAAGTTCCACATTAAGTGAAAGTTTTGTCAGATTTTATCGCCTCGTTTCAAACGTGTCCATCTGTGGAACGAAGCACGTTTTGTGAAATTACAGAAGAAATGTGAAGACAAATTAGCCTCTTTGACGCACCGAGACAAATTCCTGCTCCCTCGTTCTCCACAGGTCAGATGTGTGTGTGGATGTAAAACGTTGCTGTTACCTGAGTTTTTTGGTTTGGTTACATCTCTCCCAGCTGTAACTCGAGCCTCCTAACCGTCATCTCTGCCCACAAACCAGGGGGCCCCGAGCTGGAGGTGCCGCAGGGGACATATGGGACGATCCAAATACTAATGTGATGGGTAAGATTACCAGCTGTTTATATGGAGGTGTCTCTGGTTCCTCCATATTTGTGCATGAGAAGCAAAGTGGGTGTAACTGTAGAAAGTGCCAGAAAACAGTTGTTAAGAGGTTTGGGCCATAAAAAAAAAAAAGCCCGCAACTCGAAAAAGAAGATGCGAAGATACGCGTAAAATGCGCGTAAAGTCCTGAAAAAGATTTTTAAGAGGCTTTAGAGGTTCTTAAAGTTGATTTTAGTAAATTAGCCAAGTAACTTAATGTGTATTCGATTATACTCTGTCTTATTTGCGATTTCCCTAAATGTTTATTGTCATTTTGTCTATAGTCTTACTTCCTTGACGCAAGTCAAAATTGAATTGGAAATAATTTCAGGAATTGATGCTCTAATTCAAGCTGATATATGCAATTACAGGGTTGTGTGTGTGTGTGTGTGTGTGTGTGTGTGTGTGTGTGTGTGTGTGTGTGCGTGTGTGTGTGTGTGTGTGTGTGTGTGTGTGTGTGTGCGTGCGTGTGTGTGTGCGCGTGCGTGTATGTGTGTGTGTGTGTGTGTGTGTGTGTGTGTGTGTGTGTGTGTGTGTGTGTGTATGTGTGTGTGTGTGTGTGTGTGTGTGTGTGTGTGTGTGGTGCTGATATAATCCACACCCATGAACCTAGATGAAGGATGCTGCTGGGACGTATTAGACGCAAAAGAGTGAACCTGCTCAGTTTGAAACAGCCAACTATTGGCGCAAATCTGCGTAAAAAGTCGCACCATAAACTCGGCTCTAAATATCTCTTACGTTATGTCCACATGTATTCTCTGCAAACAGGAAGTATATCATATGATTCATTAATGTTTTTTATAATAATGACATGTTAAATGTTTGTAGTCATGTGTGTGCACTGTCTTCATATGAGAAATGAAGTATAAATGATGTTCCCATAGACATTTATAATGTGTCCTTTCGAGGATTCATCGATTGCTTAAATTATTTATTGGCAAAGTTAAAATATATATTTAATTTGACTACTTGAACTCAGTTTTCCTAATGGTAGCTCTGGCCCTGACTCAAAATATAATTTATAGTCACCTCATGTATAATATAATACTCCTCATTTAAGGACATTTGAAGTAATTTACTGTGTTTTATTTTGGGTAAAAGGAGTCATAGCAAGGCTCATTCATCTACATTTGCCCGAGCAAATGTCATAAAAGAACAAAAATAATATTTGGGTCTGTAAATCCACTAGTTTTTAGTTTGTTTTTTTTTTGGGGTACTGTCAGCAACATTAATCTAAAGGTTTCGGATATATTTACTGTTGTTTTTGGTTTTGTATCAAATGTGATGACAGTAAGAAGGATCTAGAATATCACCAGATATGTTTTAAACTCTTTCTGTCTATAAGACATAAAGCTTAGGAGCTGCTGTCATCATTATATAATCTGCATCAGCAATGACGGAATGAATAAAAATGACCTTGAGCTTCAGCAACCACAGATTTTCGGGACATTTATTGTTGGTGCTGCACAGTTTCTTTCTATAAACAGCTCAAAATCTACCCAGTTAAGTCGGAAAAGTCTGCAAATTTGATGAGAACACTTTAACCTTTTTCACAAAATCAACTTGTGAATTTTCTAGAATGACTTTTATTTATTTATTCTGTCTTGTTTCAAGACACAAAATGCTCAGTTCTGGGAATGTCTTAGAACGAATGAAATAAGACAAGCATGACACGTGTAAATGACCCACCCTCTGGCCTTGGGACGTGAATATCAAGTGCTCCGTCGCTATTGAAACCCAATGCAATAGCCAGTGATGAGCTGATCCTCAGGGTGCTGATGAGGCGGAGGCTAATGGGGTGTTTTGATTGTGTATCTGGAGTTTGAAGGACGGGCTGTTATGATTGTGTCACTGATTTCCAAGCAGTCACTTCCAGAACATTATTGAGCTCCAGTAAACTCTTCTGGTCCCTGGCCGCA